>NC_064617.1:127953971-128255371 GCF_023898315.1 Schistocerca nitens | reverse complement strand
CTAGGAAATATTGCATAGCTTCTAGTAGGCAGTCGGAACGGTGGAGTCAGTCACCGTCTCTGTGTTAGACTTGGCCTTCCTGTGAATGCAATCACCACGCAATTAGGGTGAGCTGTAATCATTCACAATAAACTGCAATTTGTTAAAGTTAGCAAGACTTTAATTCTACCCGCTTCCTAGCCTTGTACCTTCACACCAGGGATTTGTACATCTTAGCCAGATCAAAAGGTCTCCCTCTCACTAAGGTCAACCGGCTAAATCCCATTCACGAATCGTGTCGCTCAGTCCCTCACAATACCCACGCTTGGGACGCGACAGTGCTACAGAAGAGTGCTGAAAATTAGATGGGTAGCTCACATAACTAATGAGGAAGTATTGAACAGAATTGGGGGGACCGAGCGAGGTGGCGCAGTGGTTAGACACTGGACTCGCATTCGGGAGGACGACGGTTCAATCCCGCGTCCGGCCATCCTGATTTAGGTTTTCCGTGATTTCCCTAAATCACTCCAGGCAAATGTCGGGATGGTTCCTCTGAAAGGGCACGGCCGACTTCCTTCCCATCCTTCCCTAATTCGATGAGACCGATGACCACGCTGTCTGGTCTCCTTCCCCAAACCAACCAACCAGAATTGGGGAGAAGAGAAATTTGTGGCACAACTTGACTAGAAGAAGAGATCGCTTGGTAGGACATATTCTGAGGCATCAAGGGATCACCAATTTAGTACTGAAAGGCAGCGTGGAGGGTGAAATTCGCAGCTGGAGACCAAGAGATGAATACACTAAACAGATTCGAAAGGATGTAGGTTGCAGTATGTACTGGGAGATGCAGAAGCTTTCACAGGATAGAGTAGCATGGAGAGCTGCATCAAAGCAGTCACTAGACTGATGACCACAACAACAACAACAACAACAACAACGAAGCAAAGTTCAGATCACAAAGAAGTAGAGTGTGTGATGGCATCTAGTGCACGATGAGCTGTGTCTTTGTCTTGGAGCATAGACATAGCCGTGGACAGATTTCCGCAACATTTCGTCTTCAAAACTCCCTGTAACGTTGTCAGGAGATTTCGATACGTTGCTCCTGTGACCGTTTACCACTTAGAGGCATAATCTGTTGACACCAAACAGTGGCAGTCCAAAAAGAAACCCAACGTCACCTTGCCCTTTAATGACCGTATCTTGGCCATTATCGGTGGTGGTGAATCCACATCTTATTATATTGTTACCTTGCTACTCTGTCTCAGGGTGACAGTGATGCTGTACTGCCAGTCGTACTTTGATGATTACATGGCTAAGGAATTCATATACATGAACTCCCAGAAATGTTATGACAAACTGCGAGGGGTTTTAGAGGGTGTCTTGAGGAACATATCGTGGATAGGAACCAGCGTTCGGTAACGTCATGCAATGACGCTACACAACGTCGAAGCTATAATAGGAGGCGCCTATCACCAGGCCACCCCTTGGCTTCTCTCGCTGACGGACCGAGCATCTTCTCTATACCAGGAAACAATGGGGCTTTACATGGTTCCATGATAAAAATAAACTGTGAATGGTAACCTGTATACGAAACTGTCATCCACCAAGGCAACAGGGCATATCATTCATAGGAGACAAGGCCTTTCTAAACAGCAGCTAGCTCCATCACTGGCGATTGCGTTAATCAGTCGGGATCGCTGAATAACAAACAATATGGCAAGACGTTCCGCCTATGGTCCGCCAGCGTACGAAGTCACGTTTGCTGCCGAAGGGGTGGCCTAGTGACAGGCGCCGGTGCCTATAGTTTCTACGCTCAGTAGCTTCATTGGATGACATATGTGGACATGGGCTCCTATTTTTAACGCTTTCCTCTAGGCATCCTCTACAATATCTCTAAGTTTGACGCAGTATTTCTGGGATACCCTGCATACTGTCTGAAACAGCTCACCATGTGTACTGCTACATTGGTTTGGCAAACTTTTCGTACGAGAGTGAGCAGACGTGGGTCTCAGCGGGAATCGGCCTATTTGCATGCTCAAAATTTCATGTAAAATACTAAAAAGTAATCAGAATGAGATTTTCACTCTGCAGCGGAGTGTGCGCTGATATGAAACTTCCTGTCAGATTAAAACTGCGTGCACCGACCGAGACTCGAACTCAAGACCTTTGCCTTTCACAGGCAAGTGCTCTACCATCTGAGCTACCGAAGCACGACTCACGCCCGGCCCTCACAGCTTTACTTCTGCCAGTATCTCGTCTCCTTCCTTCCAAACCTTACAGAAGCTCTCCTGTGAACCTCCTGGTAGAGCACTTGCCCGCGAAAGGCAAAGGTCCCGAGTTCGAGTCTCGGTCGGTGCACGCAGTTTTAATCTGCCAGGAATTTTCACTTAAAAGTAATGTTCGATTGACTTTCGTTTTTAACCCTGTCGTCTTGAAACTGATACCCTACCCTTCGAGCACCTGGCTCTCTACTTTTCTTGCGATTTCCTGTTCTTTGGAGAATAATGGACTGCCACTTCTTTCTTCATCATTTAGGGTTGTCTCACCACACTGAAAATGTTTTTGGCACCTAAGAACTCTGTCACACGATGATACATCGTTGAAGTACAGTTCCACCAAATCAGCATTGGTTTGTTTCAGCGAAAAATACCTTGCAGAATGGGTCACCATACGATACTCAACGTTATGAATGGACTAAATTATGTCATCTGGTGTTGGGCTATAGTAATGTGGCGCAAAGATTTCAATGTTTACCATGACTGCAAACATATAGCTGCAAATAAACAAAAAAAAATATTACTTAACGTCGTTTATTCGTGGTGAGAATCAAGACTTTTAGATTATTCTTCCCATATACAAAGGAAGTATTTCCAATCAGTCCAGTTGCAACGGACGAACTGCATCGGCCATACACACTGTAAATTTTCCATGTAACTTATCTATATGTGAAATAATTAATATTCTTTTTTCATAAACTTGCTTTTAGGGTAACGTGTGGTTGAGACATCTTATTCAACTGCTGAGCAAAACGAGCTGTTGTTTGGCCATGTGTTGCGCGTGTGAACAGTGTCATGGAACAAAACTTAAATCTTAATGAAGTGCTGTATTTGAAATAATGGAAATGAATCTAATTAAACGCTAAGAGAAACTAATTCTGTACTCAGCGGAAAGTCTTTACACGAAACTCAATACCGAAGTACGTCACGAAAGTTACGTAACATGAAGTGTAGCATCTCACTTGAAGTATCCACAAAATAAAATACTGCTCAACACGTTATATAGCTGTTTAAGATAGCCTACACCGTTCAATGTAAATAAATTTACTTACTTAGCACAAAAACTGATAACCGTGACTACGTTCTGTTTACTCACAAGAATGCAAAGTGAGATCTGCCATGGAATAAAAGTAGCATGGCTCATGCTCGCACTGACGTTCCTGAAACCAAATTGAAATCAGCAAATGCAGCAACAAAAGAAAATTATATACTCTAAATTTTCTTTTGCTTTTCTGAAACAATATGTGTTTGCATGTGGCATAAGGTACAATGCACGTACGATAAAATATTCAAAACTTTGAGGAATTAAACTCCGATTATTGTGAGAAAAGACTATAGTATAAGAAGACTCTAACAATTACGAAATTCACGCATTTAAAAAAAAAGAAAACAGACATTTGAACCAGTGGCGTTATTTGTGACATAATGAAAACAAATACATCTCATTAACATTACTCATAAATATTATTAATTATCTAAGGTTCAAAGATATCCTTCAGTAATTGTTCTGGAAAATAAACATTTCATTCTTAAGTGTGCATTTTTTATCCTGAAATACTCCTTCAAAAATCTTCTCCATCCACACAGCCAAGAAAATATCTTTACAAACAAGGCTTCTTCTCGTGATAATTTATCCCAGATTCACAAATATCGGACCAACTTCTCTAAAACTCAAATGCTGACTACTGTGCCTCAATTACCAATGCCGCAACGCTGCACCAGTGACTGGCGACCAAGCGCATCACCTAATACATTACAGAATCCAGGATCTTATCCACTGCTCGTGCAACTCGTTCATGTGTCTTTATCCAAATACAGTAAAGGTTTATTATTTACAAAGGTAGAAAACATAAGAAAACTTCAAAATGCGCTTTTTCTCCCTTTGAAGTCACTAATGATGAGTTTACACAGTAAAGTTGTTGTTTTTTTTTAATTTTATTGATACAGTCCAATAATAATTATACAAAATAACCGCCGGCCAGTGTGGCCGAGCGGTTCTAAGCGCTTCAGTCTGGCACCGGTCAACCGCTACGATAGCAGGTTCGAATCCAGCCTCGGGCATGGATGCGTGTGATGTCATTAGGTTAGTTAGGTTTAAGTAGTTCGAAGTTCTAGGGGACTGATGACCTCAGATGTCAAGTCCGATAGTGTTCAGAGCCATTTGAACCATTTGAACAAAATAACCCACTACCTAAACTAATTAGTAGGCCTTATAATTAATACAACAACAATGCAGCTTTATACTTTAGTTAGTGGCTATTACTATTGCTATGGACAAGGTAAATGCAAATCTATTAGTCTACTATACAAAAGTGTTTCCTGAATGATCGAATTTGGGCTGCTATTGAGGGTTTATCATTAATTAATTGTTTTGGAAATCTGTTTGACACGGAGTAATGAGTCACCAAGCAGTGTTTCAACCGGTCACGGAATGGAATACTTGGGCTGAATGGACGTGCACGCTCATAGCAACACCGTACAAACCCAAGGAAAACACAACTCGCAGAAGCTATCACCGAGCAAAACAAGGAATATCTAATAATTTGTTAACAAGAGTCTTAGCTGTGTGATCTTAAGTGACTAACGTAATACCTTAAGATGTGTCAGGCCAGAATAATTGATACTGAACTTATCATTGTTTGGTTTGTATAAAAGTTAGATATTACTAGAAGTTGTTTTTATAAGGGTGACTTCAGAATGTATGCAAGATTTACTTTTTTTCTTACGGGATGCGAGGACTGAGTGATTATTTAATTCTGCGTTTATTACCATACACCGTCAATTTTCTTTTTATTTAATTAGTATTAATATTTAAAGGGAGAGATAATTATTCTTTGTTTGTGGTTATTAATCTTCAGAATTGTTATTATGCTGAAGCAGCGGAACGCCAGCTGTTATAAGAACTGTATTACGTCTGTTTCGGTTAGCTGGTGCGAATTTAGGGTCCCCATAATACCGGGTGATCAAAAAGACAGTATAAATTTGAAAACTTGATAAACCACGGAATAATGTAGATAGAGAGGTAAAAATTGACACACATGCTTGTAATGACATAGGGGTTTTATTAGAACAAATAAAAAAGTATTGCTAGACGCGTGAAAGATCTCTTGCGCGCGTCGTTTGATGATCGTGTACTCAGCCACCACTTTCGTCATGCTTGGCCTGCCAGGTCCCCAGACCTCAGTCCGTGCGATTATTGGCTTTGGGGTTACCTGAAGTCGCAAGTGTATCGTGATCGACCGACATCTCTAGGGATGCTGAATGACAACATCCGACGCCAATGCCTCACCATAACTCCGGACATGCTTTACGGTGCTATTCACAACATTATTCCTCGACTACATCTATTGTTGAGGAATGATGGTGGACATATTGAGCATTGCCTGTAAAGAACATCTTTGATTTGTCTTACTTTGTTATGGTAATTATTGCTATTCTGATCAGATGAAGCGCCATCTGTCGGAAATTTTTTGAACGTTTGTAGTTTTTGGGTTCTAATAAAACCCCATATCATTCCAAGCATGTGTGTCAATTTGTACCCCTCTATCTACATTACTCCGTAATTTACTCAAAAAAATGGCTCTGAGCACTATAGGACTTAACAGCTATGGTCATCAGTCCCCTAGAACTTAGAACTACTTACACCTAACTAACCTAAGGACATCACACAACACCCAGCCATCACGAGGCAGAGAAAATCCCTGACCCCGCCGGGAATCGAACCCGGGAACCCGAGCGTGGGAAGCGAGAACGCTACCGCACGACCACGAGATGCGGGCAATTTATTCAGTTTTCAAATTTATACTGACTTTTTGATCACCCGGTAGTTAAAGCTCTTATCAGTCGCGCATAATCTGGGATGTTTGTGCTAGATCTTTTTCTACGGGAAGTTCATCCGAGTGAGGCTAGTACGTCTGATATTTATCTCGACATAAGGGCTCAGGAACTGGAGTTTGGAGATACATCAGGAAAACCAAGTCTTTCAAGCCGTTAAATACGAGAACCGCCACATGGCATTTGATTGGTTGCATTGAAGGATGATACGACTCGAATTTTAAGATTTATCTTTTAACTTTCATTTTTCGAATATTTGTTTTAGTAGTATTACATTTCTTATACCTAAATATTCATATGGTGCTTTGAATGTAATTATATATTATTTTTGTGTTATTTTTCTGTTAGTTTAATTTTATTGAGTTTTGGGATTTGTTCTCTAATAATTACTGATCTAAGGTTACTATTTCTAATCGTATAGTAATTGCCGTCGCAATGAAAGTTCCTGCCCCAAGAACAGATAAAACTCCTCCTACGTGTAATGAGAAAATGGTTAGATCTAGTTAATACTACCATCATTGTAACAATGGTTGTTGTGTAGTTTTTTATAATTGATTGTAGGGCATTTGATTTTGGCAGGAATTCAAGAAGTGGAGGTAAATCTCCAAGGGTGAGTAGCGATAAGAGTATCATAAATTTGATTTCGATTTTCATATTTCTTGCTGAATACATTTGATTTATGAAGAATAAATTTATTTGCTTGAATAGTAAAACCATAATTAGTCTTATTAGCGTGTAGGTATTAAAATATAACTTTAAAGTGTTTTCTCTGTCACCTAAGTATGAAGGGTACTTAGCTTGCGAAATTGATAGACTAGTGGCTCATTCCATTTAGGAAGCAATATTTGTAGACAGCGCTACCTGTTCTTGGCGCTTATACTTGGTTGTGAAAACACGTCGCCTGGCAGATAGACTAGGCATGAATATTTATGCCTGATGGGGTTAGAAAGCCACAAATGGATAAATAGCTCACGTTTAAGTTTTTAAGCATATAAAATGACGAGGAATTTTCTACTTTCAAAAATTCAGCTTGGATTTATTTATTTTACTTTTCAATATTGTATACGTTCTCGGGAAAGTTGTCCTTTGGCCATTTTTCGCACATTTTATGGAATGGATAATTCTCCTACTTTGATTCACACACTGCAATATCTTAAGCACGGCGACCAGTGCCCTTGTTGTCACAGTTCGCTCAGGAGCGTGAGGTCCGCGTCACAGAGCACTCTGTGTCCTGCCTGCCAGCTGCCCTGAGCTGCCCCTCTGCAGGTAATTAACGTGCCGCCAGCCGACGCAACGCGCCAGCCACAATGTAATTACCGCGCATCAGCTCGACACCTGTAGGCAGTAGCTAAGTAATTCACTGCCCGGTATTTTTACTGCAACAACTTTGTACACCAGGTCATACATTCTGAATATAAATCGCCAAACAACGTGTAATTTAATGGTACAAGGATAGAAGAAATACTTCGGAAGTGTAAGTTCAACTTCAATCCAAAGCTAATGCAAGTGTAACAAATGAGTCTTAACAACCAGTTTCATTTTGAACACCGTTTCTCCCTCAGTAATAGCAGTAGTTCAACATTATTAATGATTACGTGATTTGCAGGTGTCACTATAGTTGATATAACCATCTTGAGAGAATTCAGCAACTGTATATGAGTAGATGTTTAAGATAATACTCTTTTAATGTAGCGTCTCAGTTCCATTTTTTTTTAATTCGGCTTACATTTTTCCATCGTTTTGGATCAGTAACCCGTCTTGTCTGCTAGGAACAACATATCAGTGTACTGAAGCTGATCCATAACGATCAAAACATGTAATAGATGGTTCAAATGGCTCTGAGCACTATGGGACTTAACATCTATGGTCATCAGTCCCCTAGAACGTAGAACTACTTAAACCTAACTAACCTAAGGACAGCACACAACACCCAGTCATCACGAGGCAGAGAAAATCCCTGACCCCGCCGGGAATCGAACCCGGGAACCCGGGCGCGGGAAGCGAAAACGCTACCGCACGACCACGAGCTGCGGACCATGTAATAGAATTAGAGAAGTATTCATCAGCGACTAACAATGTATGAGAATTATCTTAAATATCTGTTTGTTGGTATATTCACTTACTCAAATATTTCACTTGTTCTGACATATTCATCCCATTGCAAGACCCATTTCCCTTGACAACTTTCACTGTTACCATTGGATAGGAGTAATTTCATGGCGACTGATTCGATTCATTTGTTTCGGTGATTTTAATTCGCAACCACTTTCAATTCTTATAACAAAGTCAATTAAAAGCTCTACTTTCGAACAAAAGTCGACTGTCTCATAGGTGACAGTTCGTTTATAGCTTTTCTGCGTATCATGAAACAAATATTGTCCAGGATTGTAGACGAAAAGTAATGAAACACACATAGCATTACATAATTAATTTAGTAACACGACTAATCTAATACGCTGATAACAGATTTCTGCTTGTTGAATGGTATCAGACTACTATATATTTTGTGTATTATCCAATTAAAGATAGAAAAATCTACACACACTCTGGTTCATTTATGACATAAATTTCTGTAATTTTACGTGCAACAAGACAGCAGATGAATCAGACATGTACTGAATTATCCCAATTACACTGCGCAACAAAATTGAAAGATCGCTTTTTCGGCACCCCCTATGATCCTCCCATTTCGACGCACACGATTGAAATTTGGCTCAAAGGTACGCACATCCTGCAATATCACTCTCGCACTCGGCGTCACTTCAAACAGCAAGTGCGAGAAAAGCTGATGCTCAGAAGTTCATGTGACGTGTAAGGTTGGTAAATGATGTCACATTGATACCAAACTTCAACACAATTTTATCCGGCGCCACAGGTCGATAATGTCGTCAGTGGCGCTGTTACCCACATTTCACCTCCAGTTTTGACATCTCTGCGATGGAGGTTAGAGCCGCGACGCCCATTGTTGAAAGCACGCCGTTTCGTTATGAGTGAGCAGGGAAAACATTGCGCACACATTGCCGCTCAGAATGGGCACGAAAAAGCCTTTTGAGGTGCCATAAGGTACAGCAATGAAACCCCTTTTCTTTTCCTCGGGCGTTGATTCACACACATTTCGCAGTAGAAAACGACAGTTCGCGGCGCAATGAGCAACAAGAAGACGATCATGAAAACGTTTAGCGCTACTGACACCCTCTCGCATTTTCAGCCCTTCTCTAGGGACAGTGACCGGCTGTATTCATATCAACCGAGGTTTGACCTCTTCGAAGGGCAGCTCTTGTATTGTTGCTGAAACCACTAGGGACCACTCAAGATCATTCGACGAAATTTGGACGTCATTTGTGGCAGGAAAGAGTATTTATGCATTTCCATCCCTCCCTTGTCACGCCCTCCTATTGCATGACCATGTACTTGGTGCAAAGGTGTGAGTAAATAAACAGAGAAGTGTCCCTCAATGGGCTACCCCCCCCTCCCCCCCCCCCCCAGTTCAGCAACACCCTGGGTTTCACCCACCCACCGTAGTTGAGCACATTACAAATTTTCCTGTCTGAAACTTCGACGCAAATTAAGCGTCGTGACTGCACTAGCGTCTGAGGATTCGGTAACCGCTTAGACAACCCTCAGGCGGTGTTTTCCTGCCTCCATACACTAGAACAGCCGCAAGGTAGAATGTGTGCCGAAGTTTCAGACATGTACATGTGTGACGTGGCCAGTTACGGGGTGGTTTCATTGATACCTCTTAAGTATCCCTATAAACGCTTTTCGTGCCGCTTATAAGTGGTGGTGTGAGTGGAATGAGTGCGGAATGTTTACCTCGGTCACTTACAAGAAAACTGCTTGATGTCAACACTGGGGGCATCGCTTCTAGCCACCATCGCAGAGGCGTCAAAAGTAGGGGTGAAATGTGGGTAAGAGCGGCTGTGATGACCTTCCCATCGTGTGACACGACCACGGCCACGGCCACGGCTTATTTTTGAATGTGGAATGTGACGTCAGTAATCCACTTTACACTTCACATGAACTCCTGAGCTTTGGCCTTTCTTTGGCGTGTCGACACCTTGCTATCTGAAGCGTGATAGCGTGATCGAACCCATGGGTCAAGGCGCAAGGCGCAAGGCGCAAGGCGCTACACTTTGGCACCGTTCGAGAGGAAGGATATACGCACTTTTCAGCAAAACTACAAACTTATATGTCGCACTGGATCGGAAATACGAGGTTTCGAGAAAACTATTCTTCAGTTCTGCTGCGCAGTGTATGGCCAGCCTCATGTTTTGTTCATAGGCGATTTGTGGCACTCTTTAAGGCAAATGTCGGATGTGTTCTCTTTTCTGTTTCAGAAAGCGGAATGTACAGACATTTAAAATATGAAAAAAACGCAGAATACAAATCATAAGTTTGATTTAGATTTGGCGCAGTGTAACTGATAACTGTAGTGACACCATGTTCATAGGGACACCAAGTTAAAATGTGTAAGTGATTATTTATGTAGCAGACCACACTACTATAGGCAGGGTAAATGTTGTGATGCAAAAATAAATTAACGTATAAATACACCGATATTAAAAATGATCTCATGAATTATTAGTGTTTTGGTGACACCTTGTGTCAGAACAGACACCATATGAAAATATGTTCCTGGTATCAGGTTGTCTGGGCCACTCATGTGTACTCGGACAACACCAAATGAAATTTGTTTTATGTAACTCAAGGACGGCTAAACAAGGTAAATTACACTTCAAATGGAATGGATTCCATTCCAGTTTTCAAATTTTTCGGAATAAAGTATGGTTATAAATACAGAAACTTTCGTAGCTCTTTTGAAAGTGAGAACTGTGAATTGTATAATAAGTCAAAATGTTTACAGACTTTTGTCTCTCAGCTTCAGAGATTCTCCTACCTGTAGATCACCAATATCGATTGTGAAACATTCAGAGCAAATAAAATGTGGTGTTATTTAAAAGGGCACTCACTTTCTCTCAGTTTCACTCACATTTCTCTGCATTTACACTTTTATGGAACCTACTCGATGCCGTTTTTCGTCAAACCTTTTATAACAAGAATAATAGGGATAGCGTCTTTGAGTCATAATCAAAACATCTTCGGTCCTAGTATGAAAGCTTTCACGACCGGATGACATATCAGACGTCCGACCCGTCAGTTGGCAAGACTCACCGGAGGAGAAACACCCCTCTGAAGATGTCCAGCGCAGCTCTGGACGAAACGTTAGGAGCTGAAGAGTTTCATGGACCACGACCTTACATCCCGGAAGGTTTACCAGAAGATACACCTTCGGTCCCTTGTTCCAATCCCGCCAGACCTTACATTTTGATAAATAATCAACATTGGCAGCCGAAGGCTTCCAACATAAGAAATAACCCTCACTCTATCAACGGCCTTGTCAAAGGGGCGCAGGAGCGGACAGAGGTTCAGGACACTCTCTTGTCCTAGGGGTGGGAAACTGCCCCTAAAGGCGGAAGAATCAGCATTGATCAACGGCTTGAGAATGATAAAGGCATTAAAGACGTGCATCCACAGGACATGTGGAATGTAACTGAAGAAGTGTCAAGATGATCTCTCCCCCACTCTGATCTCGGTGACTGCCAAGAGCGAGAATATTATAAGAAAAGATTGAATAATCAACGGAAGGATAACGTTCTACGAGTCGGGGCATGGAGTGTCAGAAGCTTGAACGTCGTACGGAAAGTAGAATATCTGAAAAGGGAAATGCAAAGGCCCAAACTAGGTATAGTAGGGGTCAATGAAGTGAAGTGGAAAGAAGACAAGGAAGGTAGGGCAGAGAGAGTGTTACTGTGAACAGTTCTGTGACAGAGTTGTTCTTATTACAATCGACAGCAAACCAACACCGACAACGATAGTTCAGTTATACATGCCGGCGTCGCAAGCTGAAGCTGAAGAGATAGAGAAAGTGTTGGAGGATATTGAAAGGGAAATACAGTATGTAAAGGGGGATGAAAATTTCATAGTCAAGGGGTACTGGAATGCAGTTGTAGGAGAAGGAGCAGAAGAAAAGGTTACAGGAGACCATGGGCTTGGGACAAGGAATGAAAGAGGAGAAAGCCTAATT
Source organism: Schistocerca nitens (assembly GCF_023898315.1). Classification (NCBI taxonomy): domain Eukaryota; kingdom Metazoa; phylum Arthropoda; class Insecta; order Orthoptera; family Acrididae; genus Schistocerca; species Schistocerca nitens. Next base: position 128,243,197 of record NC_064617.1, on the reverse strand, counting down.
GAATCCTGTAACAAGTTTCAAGTAATAGCGAATACCTTGTTCAGGAATCACAAGAGGAGGTATACTTGGAAAAGGCCGGGAGACACGGGAAGATTTCAGTTACATTTCATCATGGTCAGACAGAGATTTCGAAATCAGATACTGAATTGTAAGGCGTACCCAGGAGCAGATATAGACTCAGATCACAATATAGTAGTGATGAAAAGTAGGCTGAAGCTTCAGGCATTAGTACGCAAAGATGTGAGATACGGAAATGCTAAGGAATGAGGTACGCTTGAAGTTCTCTAAGGCTATAGATACAGCAATAAGGAATAGCTCAGTAGGTAGTATAGTTGAAGAGGAATGCACATCTCTGAAAAGGGCCATCACGGACACGGAAGTTGGGAAGAAAAACATAGGTACAAAGAAGGTAACTGCCAAGAAACCATGGGTAACAGAAGAAATACTTCAGTGGATTGATGAAAGGAGGAAGTACAGAAACGTTCCGGGAAACTCAGGAATACACAAATACAAGTCGCTGAGGAATGAAATAAGTAAGAAGTGCAGGAAAGCTAAGACGAATGGCTGCAGGAAAAATGTGAAGGAATCGAAAAAGAAATGATTGTCGGAAGAACAGCCTCAGCATACAGGAAAGTCAAAACAACCTTTGGTGACATTAAAAGCAAGGATGGTGACATTAAGAGTGCAACGGGAATTCCACTGTTAAATGTAGAGGAGAGGGCGGATACGTGGAAAGAATCCACTGAAAGCCTCTATGAGGGAGAAGATTTGTCTGATGTGATAGAATAAGAAACAGGAGTCGATTTAGAAGAGATAGGGGACTCGGTATTAGAATCAGAATTTTAAAGAACTTTGAAGGTCAAATAAGGCAGAAGGATAGATAACATTCCATCAGAATTTCTAAAATCATTGGGGGCAGTTGACACAAAAGCACTATTCATGTTGGTGTGTTGAACATATGAGTCTGGTGACATACCATCTTACTTTCGGAAAAGCATCATTCACACAATTTCTAAGACGGCAAGAGCTGTCACGTGCGGGAATTATCGCATAATCAGCTGAACAGCTCTTACATCCAAGTTGCTTACAAGAATAATAAACAGAAGAATGGAAAACAATATTGAGGATGCGCTATATGACGATCAGTTTGGCTTTAGGAAAAGTAAAGGCACGGCAGAGGCAATTCTGAAGTTGCGGTCAATAATGAAAGCAAGACAAAAGAAAAATCAAGACACTTTCACAGGATTTGTCGACGTGGAAAAAGTGTTCCACAAAATAAAGTGGTAGAAGATGTTTGAAATTCTGAAAAAAGTAGGGTAAGCTATAGGGAGAGACGGGTCACATACAATATGTACAATAGACAAGAGGGAGTAATAGGAGTGGACGATCATGAACGAAGTGCTTGTATTAGAAAGGGTGTAAGACAAGGATGTAGCTTTTCGCTCCTACCGCTCAATCTGAACATCGAGGAAGCAATGATGGAAATAAAAGAAAGGTTCAGGAGTGAAATTGAAATTCAAGGTGAAAGGATATCAATGATACGATTCGCTGATTCCTGAGTATGAACAGTCTAGTGAGTAAACATTATGGTTCAAACGGTTCAAATGCCTCTGAGCACTATGTGACTTAACATCTATGGTCATCAGTCCCCTAGAACTTACAACTACTTAAACCTAACTAACCTAAGGGCATCACACAACACCCAGTCATCAAGAGGCTACACATTATGGATTGAGACTAAATCGAAGATAGACGAAGGTAATGAGAGGCAGTAGAAATGAGAACAATGACAAAGGAGGGCATCAGAAGCAGACTAGCTATGGCAAGAAAAGGCCTTCCTGGGCAAGAGAAGTCTACTAACATCATATATCGGCCTTAAGCTGAGGAAGAAATTTCTGACAATGTACGTCTGGAGTACAGCATTGTATGCTAGTGAAACGTGGACTGTGGGAAAACCGGAACAGATGGTGCTACAGACGAATGTTGAAAATTAGGTGGACTGATAAGGTAAGGAATGAGGAGATTCTACGCAGAATTGGAGAGGAAAGGAATATGTGGAAAACACTGTTAAAGAGAAGGGACAGAATGATAGGACATAGGTTAAGACGTAAGGGAATGACTTCCATGGTACTAGAGGGAACTGTAGATGGCAAAACCTCAGGAGGATGACAGACATTGGAATAAATCCAGCAAATAATTGAGGACATAGGTTGGAAGTGCTACACTGAGATGAAGAGGTTCGCACAGGAGAGTAACTCGTGGCGGACAGCATCAAATCAGTCAGTAGACTGATGACGAGAAAAATTATGTGTGTGTGTGTGTGTGTGTGTGTGTGTGTGTGTGTGTGTGTGTGTGTGTTTGTGAGGGTACAAAATTATCAACAAAAGAAGAGGACGGAACAAAATTATAAGAGATACTAAAACGACACGACACAGTGTTTAGAAGATAAATATGATTATGGATATCTTATGAACAATATCCGCATCTTTAAAATCAGTTAAAGAATTACGAGCATTAATCTCAAAGGCTCTGACCACTATGGGACTTAACATCTGAGGTCATCAGTCCCCTACAACTTAGAACTACTTAAACCTAACTAACCTAAGGACATCACACACATCCATGCCCGGGGCAGGATTCGAACCTGCGACCGTAGCGGTCGCGCGGTTCCAGACTGAAGCGCCTAGAACCGCTAGAGCATTAATCTCACATGTGACGCTAGTTATGATGTACATAACTCGTGTGGTGCTGTTTTTGTATGTGATTTATTAACATAGAATTTTGTAAATTACGTGGAGTACTATTACTTTTACAAATGTCTGTTAGTTAAGATATTTTTTCTTTTATTGTGACCTATGTACTTACAGCTATATCCCATATATAATACCTTCGACATATAACTCTTTGATTTGTGAATGGCATCATTCGTATGACTTGAAGTATTTGGAAACTTCTGGTCTCCTGGGTTATTCAAGACATTTCCTCTTAGTTATCTATAATTTCGTCTTGAAATCATACAATAATTTCGGAGGCTCTATCGGTAATTACAGTTTACGTTAGCTATGCATACTTTGTGTGTAAATGAACCCATAATTAGAATGATTCAATTCTCTCTGCGAAAGTAGTCGGCCTTTCTTTCTGCTAGCCATAATATAAATATTTGTGTTTACTTTCATACTTCCTGGTACTCTACAGGAGTCGATCGCATGTTTTGATGCTCTTCATCTACAGAGAGATGCAGTGTGAAATTCCACTTGTTTATAACCGTAGGCTTTCGCGGTCATTGTCACAGTCAATAGAATTTTTCTGGGTTTGTGACCGCACTGTCAATATGTAAGACTACCGACGTTTCGGTCAGTGTTGCAAGTGACCTTCTTAACTGTGTTTTTTGTTCACACAGCAAGATGGTCTACAGTATAATTATCTCGTATGCAGTTAGAAGTCTAATAGCTCGTGTTTGTATCTGCATTACTAAGCTCCTTTTCCAGTCACTAATTTTGGTACTTATTACTTCTACAACTGCAACAGACTGTCTGCATAGCATACACATTGACATAAGTACAGGTGTGATGCTCCACCTCATGATTCTTATTTTTTACGATTGAGCGTTGCTGGTGAGACATACTCGTTTCAGCAGTCCCCATTACTTCCTCAGGTTTGTTTGTTCCAGACGCTGCCCTTTCTCCTACACGATCGCCGCATGAAGCATGTCGACACAACAGAAACCACCGGACCGAAAGGTCATCGCGTGCATTCTGGCCATGAAAGAAACACCGATATCTGCTCGTAACGACCTGAGCCGCGCCAAACATTTCCATAATAAAGAATATTCCGATAACACTCAGCTGCCACTATACCGTTGCATTCTTATGTGAACTAAACCTGTAAAATTTAGAAATATACTGCAGTTTGTAACGAACTACTGTATCCAAAGTGCTTTACTTGCTTCTGTCGTTTCACCGTTCATATCTGATAATTTTCGCATTTGTTTTTATAGCTGATTGCTTACCTATCACTGTTGGAGGACCATCCTTAATTTTAATGAGGAATTATGTACTTTTTTTCCAGCTGTCTATTTTTTCACTTTAGAGATTAATGTGTGCTCTTAGGTTTTTTATCTTCGAGAGCCGTATCTTTTGAGAACTTTGGCAATAGTCCTTATCAGTGGCTATATAGATGTCGAGCCATGCTCAGTGTTTGTACGGCCAAATCCAAATGCAAATTACACGTCCTTCAATGACAGTTTACATGAAGCACTGTTACTCATTTCAAAAGTTGTACTGAAATGGCGCTGCTTTCCGGAGTTTTGTTACGGTTCGGATTTCAAGATTTTTATACGGAGGATTAAATGCGTACTCATTGCTCACATTGTCTGTCCTTGGTGTCCTTAGCGTTTTGAGTTACAGCCATAATGCAGACGCTTTCAGACCATGACGGACGTGGCTAAAATCATCCAAGACCAATTTCTATACAGCAATGCCGATAACACGTAGTACGATTCTGCAAACTGTGATAAATTGAATTTCATTATTAATACACAAGTGTTAAATTTTCTTAAAAATCTTCCCACGCACTGTCGTCCTAATTTTAATCCCTTAATATTGGTTCAAGTTTTTCGAAGGAGGCGGAATAGAGGAAACTTCTTGAAGAGAAGGAGAACAAATCATTACCGGTAATACCTCTATTACGTAAAGGTGAATCGTTTTCTGACGCAGCGATATACCTATAATATTAACACGTACCAACGTCAGTTCTGAAGTATAGACCTTGCTTTTCACTATGATGCTCGTGGCAGTATTGACTCTGTCCAGGAACACTGCTGTGAGTGAACGGTGTTGCCAGTTACGCCGTATTAAAAGCTCAGTACATGCTACGATGCCGTTCAGTCACTATGATGTTCCTACCAGCCACCGATACGAAATAGGTAGCTGTGATATGTTTAAGAATAGATCACTGTCTATGTCTACCAGATGAGGTACCTCCAACTTAATTTTTAAATTCTCAATGAACTACTTACCTTTTGGGAACGGACAAAATTTATCTGGCATACTTCTTTATTTATGGGGGTGCCATTTCAAAACATGATTCTATAACTGAGAACATTTTAGGTTAGGCTTTACCTTGACAGTTATTGACATTAAATTAAACAAGTTTACTGTTACTAGTCACTCTTTATTTATCTCCACGACGCGTTTCAAAGGCTTAAACCCCCATCATCAGGTGGATTTACATTTTGAAATATGACATTTCTGTGTGTGTTGTGTTACGATTTTTTGGACGAACTTGTGGGACTAGACAGAGTGTCGCAAGTTCGTCCAAAAAATCGTAACACAACAGACACACAAATGTTATATTAACAAATGTAAATCGACCTGACGATGGAGGTTTAAACCTTTGAAACGCGGCGTGGAGATGAATAAACAATCACTGGTAACAGTAAACTTGTTGTTTCATTTAAAGTCTTGCTTCTATATAGAATCAATACGTAGCTCCAAAGCGACAAGTGATTGCGTGTTCTACATTGACGGAAAAAGAATCGCAATACGAAGAAGGAATAGTGCGACATAAAGGAAAGTTTGTGGGTGTGTTTCTGAACCTGAAAGGCCATGCCTCCTCAAAGTCAGCGCCAATCGAATAGGAGTGACGCTATTACCGCCACTCTGTAACGGTCCTGAGCCTTAGCTGCCTTTGAGACTGGAGGCGGTGAGTTTATGATTGTCAACAATGCTTTTAAGGACACATAAACGCCATTATCGACACCTCACTGAGATTGAACGAGGTCCTGTAATATGGCTACGAGAAGCTGGATATTGTTTCTATGTATTGCAGAAAGACTTGGCAGGAATTTAACCACTGTACATGATTTACGGCACCGATGTTCATGAGAATGTACCGTCGCAAGATGACTAGGCTCCGGACGGTCACGTGACATTACTGAGGGGGAAGACCATCGTTTCCGGCGTATGGATCGGGCGCATCGTACTACTTCTGCAGCACCAATTTGAGTGGCAGTCAGCACCACAGCGCCACAACGAACTGCTACAAATCGGTTACTTCAAGGACAGCTCGGAACCAAACACGCTGTAGAGTGCATTTCACTGACCTCAAACCACTGTCATTTGCGACTTTAGTGGTGTTAAGGGGCTCCGGAAAGGCTCAAAATCATGAAAAGTTCAATTTTTACTTTTTTGCGTTTTCGGAATCTGCAGACTATTACCTTTTAATAGATGTATAATTTATTCAATTCCGAAGACTACAACTATTTTTTAATTTTTTTTGAAATGTGTTCTACATGGGCGTGACCCACTGTGGCGCTGTTAAACTGCTGTCAAATGGTGTTATTATTAACGTCCGTGTTCATCAGGTACATTTTAGTGATGTGAGATAAAGTATGTGTTGTGGCTAACCTGTGATGGTTCAATATATATCGCTGGTGTGATTGTCGATTGTTTCATGTTTATTTACTCTGTCGTTATCTCGAAAATATTCGTAATTAATTCTGTTTCTTGACTCTCTGTTCTGTTGAAGTATAATAATGAGTAAAAGTAAAGTTATTAGAAATCCTCTGAAGGCTTTTAAGAAAAGGAGAAATGTTGGAAAGCCAAAGGTATGTGTTATTACTGTAAACAATAAAGACGATAACCAAGTGAGTGAACCTAACCTCTCAAGTACACATGCCCATAGCAGTCAAAGTGGGAAAGAAAATACTTCACAGAAGAAGCTTGGTTCAATGAGTGAAAACTATGAATGTTTTATGGGCGAATCGGATGTGAATGAAATATTTGATATGTCGGTTCTCAAAGGAATTTTTTCAAACTGTGTAAGATGTATTCATTGTAGTGAAGTTGGTCTGGAACTCTCCATAATAAAGCACGTAGGACTTGATAGTGAAATCCAACTGAAATGTGATAAGTGTTCATACATGACCACCTTTTGGAACAGTGTTGCAGTAACTGCAACTGAAGAAAATGGTAGCAAAATCTACGAACACAACAACGAGCGATGCTTGCTTTAGACAAGGAACGCCTTCGGGCTGCAGACAGGGCAGTAAAGAGTCTAGAAATACAAGCAAGAGTAAACAGGAGGAGGAACAAGAGGAAGCTGGAGGAGGAGTTTGCAGAGGATGAAGATAATCCATCCTATGGACCTGGAATGCACTAAAAAGTTAATCCAATCTTTGTCGCTCGATTCCCAAAACTTTTATTTTCTCATACTAATTACATGTTTTCTAAGGATCTTCCAAACATATTTGTTTCAAACTTCAGTAAATGTTACACAGTACCTTCTGCATAATTTAACACAGCCTTTTTCCAAAAAAACTGTATATTTTTGAATATATAAATAAAAAATTGCAAAAAAATGTGAATTTTCAGTACAATTGAAAAAAAATCATCTTTAATAACTGAACTAAAATTTTGTAAAATCCCTGTGTTAAGTTTTAGCCCATATTCCAATAAATAATCTGTAAAAAGTTCAACTTCCTACCTCAAATACTTTGTGAGGAAAGATGTAATTTATAAGCGTTATTTTAACATTGCAAGTATAGGGCGTTCCGGAGCCCCTTAAGCGAGAACTCGTTGTAGGGCAAGATACTGCATACTACACACACTGTACCTACACCCGGAGCTGTGGTCTGGGGTGCGGTTTCGTAACAGAGCAGGAGCACTCTCGTGATTATCCCACCCACCATGACTGCAAAATTGCACGTCAGTGTGGTGATTCGATCTAGTGCACTACCATTCATGAACAGTTTTCCAACAAGACAACGCTCTCCCGCATACGGCCGTTGTAACCCAATATACTGTGCAGGGTGTCAACAGGTCGTCTTGGCCTGCTCGATCACCAGATCGGTCTCCAGTCGATCACACATGGGACATCATCGGACGACTGCTTCAGCGCCATCCACGACCAGCGATTACCGTCCCTGTATTGACCGATCAAGCGGAACAGGCATGGAACTCCAATTAACCAAGGTACGGTGCCTATACAACACAGTGCATGCACGTCTGCATGCTTTCAATTCAGTTCTTCGTTCTGAGTTCTATTGCATATTCAGTTAGAGCTGTATGTCCATATCGTTGCTGCACACCAATAACTGCTTTGCATTGTGTTACGAAGGGCACCTGAAGCCAATCTATAGGTTGATATTGCCTTAAGCAGTCTAACAGACAGAGTAAGAAACAAATACTGGTCAGCACGGCAACAATATTTGTCGGTTTTAGCCCGCATCTCGTGGTCGTGCGGTAGCGTTCTCGCTTCCCACGCCCGGGTTCCCGGGTTCGATTCCCGGCGGGGTCAGGGATTTTCTCTGCCTCGTGATGGCTGGGTGTTGTGTGATGTCTTTAGGTTATTTAGGTTTAAGTCGTTCTAAGTTCTAGGGGACTGATGACCATAGATGTTAAGTCCCATAGTGCTCAGAGCCATTTGAACCATTTTTTGTCGGTTTTCTCTATTAACAATCCAGCCCTTCTGCAAACGGCCTCAAAAAATCATAAACAACACATGTGACCTACTAAAGAGAATGACTACACTACTCTTGTCCGTTCTCTTCTAGAATACTGCTGCGCCGGTCGTTGTGGCCAAGCGGTTCTAGGCGCTTCAGTCTGGAATCGCGCGACCATTACGGATGCAGGTTGGCATCCTGCCTCGGCCATGGATGTGTGTGTTGTCCTTAGGTTAGTTAGGTTTAAGTAGTTCTAAGTTCTAGGGGACTGATGACCTTAGAAGTCAAGTCCCATAGTGCTCAGTGCCATTTGAACCATTTTGAATACTGCTGCGTGGTGGGGGTTCCTTACCAGATAGGATTGGTAGAGTACATCAAGAAAGTTCAAAGAAGGACAGTGAGCCGTGCTGGGGCTCACGTTGGTGCCGTGTGTAGGTTTCTGCCAGACCGTATCGGTTAGTTGGCATGGTTACGTTGTTTGTCCTCTTCTCGTGTTCACTGGGGCGACTCGGTTTCGAAGTTTTGCCTGTCCGGTAGTGGCAGCAGCGGCACTTGTCGACCCGTAGTTCTGCTGCCCTATCCTTGGGGCGACCTCGTCCTTCTTCCGTATGGTGTGAGTGAGGAGTTCAGTAGTGAACGCAGGAGCTAACGTCCCAGTTACCTGCCCTGGGGTTAGTGTGTGTAACGGCAGTTAACGTTTCCTCGCCGCCGCTGTCCTGTGAGGGATGTAAGTTTCACAGCTTCTTGATTCTTGATTGTAGGTTGGGTGGCGTTCTTCTGCCTTAGTGGTACTCACTCCTTCTGGTTCCAGGTGCTCTAAGCACAGTATTCTGTGGGCGGAGCCCTGACTGCCGGTTCCGGCTTTGGCGTAAATTTACATCTTGCATTGGTTTTGATGGATGTCAGGTAGCCTCACTAAGATTATCATTAGTCGCTCGTTAGTCTGCCACTGGTCCGAGTTACCATCTGGTGATCTGAAAGCAACTTTTGGCTGCCTTTTCTTCGCTCGCGAAAGTGTTTAGGTGTGACCTACTCCGAGGTCGATTCCTGGAGCACCGTCTGTCACTGGCCCTTGTGTTTTATTTTATTGTTGTATTATTAAGTTACCATCATTTGTCTCACCTGTTTGGTGATCTGTTGTTGTTTTTTTTAAGTAACTTTTGCTATGCCATTCGCTGTTTGACAATATATTTGTTAAATTTTTTATAATTGCCGTTTTGGCATTAAAGGCCTTCAGCCGTGATTGTGGTTACATGCCTTAAAAGTCTGATTGCGACATCAGTGGCTTGTTTTCAAAAATTGTTTATTAAAATAAATGAGTGAAAACGGAAGGCAAACCAATAGTAATTGATTCGAGCCCTGTCCACAATCGTAACCCAATCCTGCCTTCCTGAGTTACCAGGTATCAGACAGCACGTTCAGTATTATCGCGAAATGGTGGAGAAAGTGTCACTGAAATGATACAGGATTTGGGATGGACATCATTAAAAGGCGATTTTCGTTCCGCAAGAATCTTCTCACGAAATTCAAATAACCAAATTTCTCCTCCGAATCCAAAAATATTTTGTTGACGCCGATATACATAGCGAAAAACGATCATCATGACAGAATAAGGGACATCAGAGCTCGCAAGGAAATATGTAGGTGTTCGTTCTTTCTGCGAGCCATACGAGATTGGGATAATAGGGAACTGTAAAAATGGTTCAATGAACCCTGTGGCAGTCACTTAAATGTGATTTGCAGAGTATCCATGTAGATGTAGAGTAGATGTGATCCATAAATGTTATTGAAATGCGATATTTAATCTGATGCTCTGAAATTAAGCACAGTTAGGTAATTAATGTTAACTGCTTATTCCGTAAGCAGGCAGTACACGGCACTTACATGTTGCTTCCACAACGACAAGACAGAAATATACAGGGTGTTTCAAAAATGACCGGTATATTTGAAACGGCAATAAAAACTAAACGAGCAGCGATAGAAATACACCGTTTGTTGCAATATGCTTGGGACAACAGTACATTTTCAGGCGGACAAACTTTCGAAATTACAGTAGTTACAATTTTCAACAACAGATGGCGCTGCAAGTGATGTGAAAGATATAGAAGACAACGCAGTCTGTGGGTGCGCCATTCTGTACGTCGTGTGCTGTTCACAACGCGCAAGTGTGCTGTAGACAACATGGTTTATTCCTTAGAACAGAGGATTTTTCTGGTGTTGGAATTCCACCGCCTAGAACACAGTGTTGTTGCAACAAGACGAAGTTTTCAACGGAGGTTTAATGTAACCAAAGGACCGAAAAGCGATACAATAAAGGATCTGTTTGAAAAATTTCAACGGACTGGGAACGTGACGGATGAACGTGCTGGAAAGGTAGGGCGACCGCGTACGGCAACCACAGAGGGCAACGCGCAGCTAGTGCAGCAGGTGATCCAACAGCGGCCTCGGGTTTCCGTTCGCCGTGTTGCAGCTGAGGTCCAAATGACGCCAACGTCCACGTATCGTCTCATGCGCCAGAGTTTACACATCTATCCATACAAAATTCAAACGCGGCAACCCCTCAGCGCCGCTACCATTGCTGCACGAGAGACATTCGCTAACGATATAGTGCACAGGATTGATGACGGCGATATGCATGTGGGCAGCATTTGGTTTACTGACGAAGCTTATTTTTACCTGGACGGCTTCGTCAATAAACAGAACTGGCGCATATGGGGAACCGAAAAGCCCCATGTTGCAGTCCCATCGTCCCTGCATCCTCAAAAAGTACTGGTCTGGGCCGCCATTTCTTCCAAAGGAATCATTGGCCCATTTTTCAGATCCGAAACGATTACTGCATCACGCTATCTGGACATTCTTCGTGAATTTGTGGCGGTACAAACTGCCTTAGACGACACTGCGAACACCTCGTGGTTTATGCAAGATGGTGCCCGGCCACATCGCACGGCCGACGTCTTTAATTTCCTGAATGAATATTAGGATGATCGTGTGATTGCTTTGGGCTATCCGAAACATACAGGAGGCGGCGTGGATTGGCCTCCCTATTCGCCAGACATGAACCCCTGTAACTTCTTTCTGTGGGGACACTTGAAAGACCATGTGTACCGCCAGAATCCAGAAACAATTGAACAGCTGAAGCAGTACATCTCATCTGCATGTGAAGCCATTCCGCCAGACACGTTGTCAAAGGTTTCGGGTAATTTCATTCAGAGACCACGCCATATTATTGCTACGCATGGTGGATATGTGTAAAATATCGTACTATAGAGTTTCCCAGACCGCAGCGCCATCTGTTGTTGAAAATTGTAACTACTGTAATTTCGAAAGTTTGTCTGCCTGAAAATGTACTGTTGTCCCAAGCATATTGCAACAAACGGTGTATTTCTATCGCTGCTCGTTTAGTTTTTATTGCCGTTTCAAATATACCGGTCATTTTTGAAACACCCTGTGAGTGAGTATGCAAGTGACAAGTGAAGATAAAACACTAGTTGATTAAGCAAGGTAATATAGCGTGTGACTAGCCTCTCAGGCTTGTACTTGTATTGGTGTTCAGACATCGAACCATTAAAGTTTTACTTATTTCTTTTACTTTAAATACCGCATACGCAGAAGGAATAATTTTGTCACATATTTGAGTTTGTGACTAAGATGTAATGCTACAACGCAAAAAAAATATTTTAAAAAATGAGAACACATAGGCATATGTCGATTCTGATCAACATATGTCACCTCTGAGATAATGGTTTCAACCTCGGCCACCATCAGAGTGTGTAATAACATAGCTACCAGAGCGCCACCTTTTAATAGGGAATGCTCTCATCCAGAAGGTTCAGTGCAGTGCAACCGTGTGAGTCAAGGGGGCACCCATGCCACAGTGACGCACTCGGGCTTCCACTGCCAACTGAGCTTACTTGAAAGGGATCAAATTGTGGGCCTCCGAGTGCTAGGATGTTCCTTTCGGAGAATTGCCACACAAGTTGGACGAGCTGTAGCATGTGTGCAACGATGCGGGTATCAGTGGTCACGTGAACATTCTGACACACGTCCACGCACAACAGATGCCCACCAGGATCGTCATACTGTAGTGGCAGCAGTAGCAGATCCCACAGATACGACAGCAAAGATAATAGAGGTTGTGAGCCCAAACGAGTCAACACGAACCGTTGCGAACCGGTTATTAGCAGTGTGACTACGGGCACAAGCACTTGTAGTCCGTCTTCCACAGCATCGACGAGCATGGCTCGACTGGTACCGACAGAGGATAACTTGGAATAGTTCTGCGTGGTCTTCAGCAATGAAAGCTGATTCTGCGTGCACGCAAATGTCCGTCGATTGCATGTGCGACATAGCGTGGTGGGTACTGTCTCGCAGAGTGTACTCGTCCAAGACACATTGGCCAACGGGAGGCCTTACGATCTGGAATGCCATAAGCTTACACCTTTCGTTCACCTTTGGGGTTTCTGGAGGGGAAGCTAACCACTGCTCGATGTGTACATAATGTACATTTGCCGTTCTTGCAATAGGATGGTGATGTGTAATTCCAACAGGATACTGCTAACTTACACACACCCCGTAAAACTGAACGTGCTCTGCAAGATGTGTATCAACTTACCTGACCAGCACGTTCTCTGGACTTGTCTCTAATTGAGCAGATGTGGGATATGATGGGACAAGAAATGACTCGTGCAGCTGGTCAGCTAGCAATACTTAGCGTAGTATGTCAACATGTCGAGCAGGCGGGCATAACGTAAACCAGGACAGTATTCACCATCTGTACGATCGAATGGATGTCAGAGTCACCCCAAGCAGTGCCGCCCGTGGAGGTTACATCATGCACTAGTATGGGTCGATGCCTAGTACCTTATGACCACTTGTGCTACTGATCAGTAAATGTAATTACTACAAGAACTCTACATGCACTTTTGCCACCATAATTCTTGAGTGAACTGAGAACATGTAAAAGGGTGTACCAGTTCTTTAGCCGGCCTGTGTGGCGGAGCGGTTCTAGGCGCGTCAGTCTATAACCGCGCGACCGCTACGGTCGCAGGTTCGAATCCTGCCTCGGGCATGGATGTGTGTGATGTCTTTAGGTTAGTTAGGTTTAAGTAGTTCTAAGTTCTAGGGGACTAATAACAAAAATGGTTCAAATGGCTCTGAGCACTATGGGACTCAACTGCTGTGGTCATCAGTCCCTTAGAACTTAGAACTACTTAAACCTAACTAACCTAAGGACATCACACACACCCATGCCCGAAGCAGGATTCGAACCTGCGACCGTAGCAGCAGCGCGGCTCCGGACTGGAGCGCCTAGAACCGCACAGCCACCGCGTCCGGCGGACTCATAACCTCAGATGTTAAGTCCCATAGTGCTCAGAGCCATTTGAACCATTTTTAACTAATTATTTATGTGGCACTGTGTAATGTGACGCTCCCATAGCCTAGCGCTTCTCACCATAGGGTTTCAATGTTCCTGTGTCTTCAGCCATTATTGCTTTTCCTCCAGAAAATGAACAAGGACATAATTAAACAAACTGAAGTGGCAATAAACAAACAGTATATTTATTAACATCAATATGATAATCGAAATTAAGAGTTCACCATAAACAGATACGTACCGGTTCTCCCATGAATCAGACACGCAGTACCTGATGTTCCGGCAAACTTTCTGAGACTGATAGCCGTTTATGTAAGAAGTCTTGAGACAATGAGTAAAAATACAAAGTGTAGTACTTGAGGAAAAACGATATAATTACAACAAATTTAATTTATCTGCAGCTGCACAAAATCAGAAAGCAATATCCCTTACGTGCTGGCGTAAGCTGTCTCCAGCACACCAGCCGGCATCGTGAAGATCGATAGTGGGCGCCCGATCAGAAGAGAGAGAAAGAGAGAGAGAGAGAGAGAGAGAGAGAACAGAGACACTCTCAAGTAACATGCCGCCATCGCCCTCTCGACCCTCGACAAGAAGTATTTAGGCCACCACCACTGACCGGATGGCCTCATTAACTCAGTCACTGACAGACTAAATCACTGTCACTGGCTCACTGACGCACTCTAGCTTGGTGTCTGTCTTTCATTCACAGAGCTGGCTTAGGCTACTACAGTACATAGCGGGACCAGGTTAGTGTAATAGCTGTATTGCAAGAGGACTATTATGGATGAACTTCGCCGGCCGCGGTGGTCTCGCGGTTCTAGGCGCGCAGTCCGGAACCGTGCGACTGCTACGGTCGCAGGTTCGAATCCTGCCTCGGGCATGGATGTGTGTGATGTCCTTAGGTTAGTTAGGTTTAAGTAGTTCTAAGTTCTAGGGGACTTATGACCACAGCAGTTGAGTCCCATAGTTCTCAGAGCCATTTGAACCATTTTTGGATGAACTTCCACCACAACAAATGAATTCAGTGTTGCAGCTCAGTTGATTTTCCACTAAAACTGGTAGTTTCTAACCTCCTTTTAGTGGCGAAATATTGCTTCTAGTAGCTGGTGGATTTTGTAGTGGTTTAGTGGACATCAGATTCAGTTACTGAAAATGCGATCCCTCAACCATTAATCTATTTATTTGTTTTGAAATACATTATTTCTACTTTATTTGATTTCAGCAGTATTTAACTTTTACTGCGAAGACAACAATGATGCATTACAATGTGACATCAAATGAACCATCACACTCGATAGACTAACTGCGGCGATTCTCTGTAGAATGAACAGTATTTAAGAGCACCTAGTTATAGTTCATTTCACGAGCGAAGGCCGAGTGCACAGATGCAGGGAGTGCAGCAACCGGCTTCAAACAATGGGTGCTCACTTATTTCATTGTCGCCTCGATAAACCACTGAGCGCTTGTTGACTCAGGCAAGGTACGTCATGTCGATGCGCGGAAAAAGTAACTCGACTGTCGTTGTTCGTGGTGTGCAGTATACAATTGTGATTCTCAGTGTGTGGTATTATTTCACGATTTCATACGTGTATAACTATGCCGAAAGCGCAATATAAGCGAAAGTTTCGGGATTCTTGGCTTCAAGATCCACATTTAAAAGATTGGTCTCACGTTATTGGAATTACTATGAGTCAGGTAGCGAATTGCAAATTTTGTGGTACAGTTTTATGGAGTCGCTATGGAGACTTGAAGTCTGATCGGAAGTCAAAGACGCATCTGCAAAATAAAAAGGTAAGCAACCTTTTTTTTAAATTGATTAGTCGTTCATTGATCGGTTTTACACCTTTGACCACTCATTGACTAAGTAAACTGTTGCAGGTTGTAACTATGCAGCTTTTAAGTCAGAGACCATTGGGAATAAAATAAAGGAAGAAGCAAGACTTGCATTATTCACAGCCATGCATACTAGTATACGTGTCGTCGACCATTTGGGAGAGGTAATTAACCACATTCATGAAAACGATATCGAAAAATTTCAGCTGCACCGAACTAAGTGCACCTCACTTATAAAAACGTGTTATTACAGCATTTCACTGACTTTCTGAAACGAGATTGCAAAAATCAACCATTTACCTTACTAACTGATGAATCTACTGACATTGGTGTACATAAATACTTGGGATTAATTATATTCTACTACAGTAAATTACACCAAAAATAGCATCTACAAACCTTGATCTTGCTGAACTGCACGAATGTAATGCTGAAGCTATTGTCTTTACTATAAAGAAGACACTTCAACGATTCCATTTGCCACTTTAAAATTTAATGGGCATTGGCACAGATAATGCCTGTGTCATGGATGGAGTAAATAATGGAGTATTTACCAAACTGAAAGAAGAGGTTTGCTTGTGCCACTCCTTGCAACCGGCTGTTTCAGCTGCTGCAAAATAATTTTTACAGAGAAACTTGGAATTTTTAAGTGAAGAGACATTTCATTGGTTTAGTCGCTCCTCTTCCAGACAAGCTCTTTGTAAGGAGCTATACAAAAACATCAACGATGGACAGAAACGGTTAAAAATAGCTCAAGCGTGCCAGCCACGGTGGTTATCAATAGAATACGCTGTATCAAGGATATACACGCAATGGTCAGATCTAAAATCACATTTTTCCGTAGCTAAAATGTGTGAAAGGTGTCACATGACAGAATTAATTCACGCTATGTATGCGAACGAGATTAATTACGCATATATTTCATTTTTATATCCAATATTAACTGAAATAAAATGTTTGAGTCGAAAGATAAAGATCACACAAACTCTGTAATGCGTTCACCATCCTGATAGATATGCTTGTCAGCAAAGTTACCGTACACGCAAGTAAAGTTAATATTTTTACAAAAAAAATTCGTGACTTCTTCTATCGAAGATGTTATCTGGGATTCTCCTTTGAAAAGCAGTTGTTTGAAATGAGAGAGAAAGACGAAGAAATGTTGCGTAATCGGTGTATAACACTTATATTAAGTCTGATTGAAGAAATAAAAAACAGGTTACAAGAATATTTGACATTGATGAAAAAAATTACCAGAATAAGCATTGAACAAGAACTTAATAAGAACGAAGAAAATCTAATTCACATAATGGCTCAGTTCAATAAAAGTGTAGAATTTATAGCAAGAGTGGATGATCAGTAGCGACAAGTTCATTTGTTGAGCTGGAACGAGACCAAAGATACAAAAAATTTAGGAATGAAGTATTGCATTTCAAAGATGCTCAGGGGGAATCCAGATTTGAGGTTTTAGCGACTTTTGCGATTACTCTCCTAATACTGCCTCATTCCAATGCCGACGTTGAGACATTATTTTGTAGTATGAATGTAAGAAAGACAGAGGAATGGAATGAACTTAATCTTTTAACTGTTATACTAAGAATACGCTGTGGTTTGAGGTTGGAAGGAAAATGCTGCAACAAATCTGAAATTTGAAATTTGTAAAACAAATCATTACGAAAGAATCGTTTCAATCCGAAACCGACGACTGTAATGATGATGATAAAAATGAAGATGAATTCATTTAAATAATTAACTGTCGTTGTAGAACTTTATGTATGTTCCTGAACTTGACTTGCTGATTTCTTTTTTGAATGTTTATTTAATGATTGTGAATGTTTGTTACTTAGTAATGAAGGAAACTAATTACTATTGTACTTATTGTTTTCTTTCATAATAATTAAAAATATCAGTGGAAATTTTAGCGATTATGGGAGTAGGGTCAATTTTGTTAGTGGTTTTCTGGTGGTTTTTGCACTTGAAACTGGTGGGGAGCTGACTAACTGTTGGAAATGCTGCATGGATTCTATTCAAGATAAGTAAAAACCTATAGTTACTGTAAATAAAGAACTTGCTTATCTACGTGTGTCGCATTCGGGAGGACGACGGTTCAATCCCGTCTCCGGCCATCCTGATTTAGGTTTTCCGTGATTTCCCTAAATCGCTTCAGGCAAATGCCGGGATGTTTCCTTTGAAAAGGGCACGACCGATTTCCTTCCCCATCCTTCCCTCACCGAGCTTGCGCTCCGTCTCTAATGACCTCGTTGTCGACGGCACGTTAAACACTAATCTCCTCCTCCTCCTCCTATCTACGTGTGCATTTGTTTTGTAAAAAAAGAATACCGGCCACTCATAATAACTTCCTCTCCCTCGCACCCTACGGTACAAGACTCTACAGCTTAAATGTCTCTGTTGGAAGTTACTACAGTTATAACATAATGATATTCACAGATGTGTAATGACAATGGGTTCAGATAATACCAGTATTGTAGAACATAACTCGATTTTTTAAAATAAAATCCTTTGGGCGTTAGGCTGAATCTTTACCAATCCCTAAAACTACCATCAAACCGATGTTTCATCGTGACGCGTCCTAGAAGAAAAAAGTTTTTATTCTAATTGAGGCTTATCGTGGAAGCTTCCACACTCATACAGTTCACTTATTTCACGGTTTTGGTCTCGTGTGCAGTAGACATAGGTTAACTGACAAAATTTTGTCTCCCTTGAACACTGAAAAGCGATCGAGACTGTACCACACAGTAAATAATCACGCGATGCGTTTTAATACGT
Source organism: Schistocerca nitens (assembly GCF_023898315.1). Taxonomy (NCBI): domain Eukaryota; kingdom Metazoa; phylum Arthropoda; class Insecta; order Orthoptera; family Acrididae; genus Schistocerca; species Schistocerca nitens. Next base: position 128,224,763 of record NC_064617.1, on the reverse strand, counting down.
ATAATCAATTCAACAGATGCAGTCTGCACCTCAGGGGTACAAAGAATGTTATCAGGGGATTATTTTGAAGAAAGGTAGAACATCTTCAACAGTGTTACTACTTAGCGTATTGAATGGAGACATAACCAATAAATAAAAGAGGCAGATTTTGCCGATTCACAGGTAGAGCAAATGTCCTGCACAATGACGTATCCTATATCAATGTTATGAAAACACCATGAAACAATAATACATGCATTGAACTCGTGAAATCAGTAGTTCAGGCTGAAGATTTAAAATTTTCGGAGTATTCTGTTGCCGTAAATTACATGTGTCAGGGAAATTGTAAATAAGTAAATAGTGCGACCACTTAGAAAATACTGTTCCGCACTTTTGAATCTCGATCTACGACGACTCACAGTAGACGTGCAAAGAAAACAGACAGAAAAGAAGACAGGATCATAGCAGATCGGTACACCACCTACAAAAGAGTTACCGAGGTGTTCTGAATATTCTTCAGTCACTGTTCAGCTTAACACGCGTAGTTATAAAATTACTGGGTACTCTGTGCAACATTACTCGTGGTAAGGTCAGACGGCGGGAGACGCACTGATGCGAAAGTGTTGCGCAAGTGACGAAATGCGATTTGTCGCTCCATCTGAGCCTTAATTAATTTATCCGGGCGCGGAAAGGTCGCTGGTCCCTGCGGAAAGCAGTTCTCCCAGGGGCGACACCTCATCTCCGTCGTAATGGCGTCACGTCCCGCACTGCAACTGCGGCGGACAGTGACGACACGGGAAAGAAGCGGGCCTCGTTCTACCACGGCTCACTATTTTCTCAGCTCTCAAACACAGCTGGGCGAAACAGGGAGTAAGATGAAGATATCAGTAGTCTTGTTCGTTTTGTTTCCTATGCATTATTTACTTTATTGAGTGGGGCAAAGAAGGAACAAAAATGGTTCAAATGTCTCTATGCACTATGGGACTTAACATCTGAGGTCATCAGTCCGCTAGACCTAGATCTACTTAAACCTAACTAACCTAAGGACGTCACAAACATCCATTCCCGAGGCAGGATTCGAACCTGCGACCGTAACAACAGCGCGGTTCCCGACTGAAGCGCCTAGAACCGCTCGGCTACACTGGCCACCAAGGAACCATCTGGTCAATATAATGTTCCTCCTACTGCGTCCATTGGTGCCTGTCACCTTACTGACTGGTTTGTCATCACACATTATGTCCATGAAGTCGTACGGTCATTTCAAAAGCTCATAACTTGGAAACTGTTAGAGATAGAGAATCTTAGTATGTTGTGAAACGTTTAGCATCTGTGTCTTTTGCTTTGTCCTCTGTCACAGATTTGACTTGTGATGCATCAAAATTGTGATAAAGCTGAAGTCTCAGTGGGTCATGTGGCATGCCCAGTCCAGACTTGTGAAATAATTCTACGGAATTATCCACGTCAGTATGGGAGGACAGCACCGTCAAAACAAGCATAATGAAGCTGTTCACGAATTTTTTAAGTGTCAAAGATATTCCTCAGTCTCTGCACCCCCTTGTGTCTTTGAGCCGTAGTAAAATTTGCTGTTTTGAAGAGCGCGCCGCAGCGCGTGACGTAAAGTAGTCGCCCTCCGTTTCTGGCGGTGGCGCCGCTGTGGCAATCGCAGCTTTGGTGTCTCACTCTGTTGGAAAAGGGGAAAGGTTGCCTGTTCATGTGTATTTATGGGGCGCTATGAGCTCGGACGTTGGTGAGTTTGAGTCGCCGAGTCTGGTCAGTTGGTCACCCAAGTTAGTTTGGGTCTGTCTCCCGTCCGCATTGGTGAGGCAGTTAGTGTCTGTCTGTCGTCCGGAGTGCTAGTATGTGTTGGGCCGCCAGTCTGCTCGAGTTTGCTCAGGCAATGGGCATTGGCGTTTGGATCGATCGATCGGTTGGTCGTGCGCGCACTGGGACACAAGATGACTTGTCTACGTGGAGCGTCGGCGCATGTGAGGTCGCCACGTGAGTCCAGTGGGCAGCACCGTATAGCGAGGAGTAGTGGCTTCGCAGCCAACACGAGAGCAACAGGAGTCAACCCACGACATTGGTCTGGCCGGGGCGAGCTGCGACGCCGCGAGACGGAAGATCGGCGCGCCTTCCTGCGTCCGTTTAAGCGGTGGGCAGCGGACGGTTCGGGAGAGCGTTTTGGGTGTACTGCACCAGGTCTTCGCCAGACATCGCAGTTTATTAAAAGTTAAGTGACTCGTAATGTGTTGTTTTATTTACTTGTTAAATTCTACTTGTGTTCTTGGTCAGTCTCTCGTCCCCAGATTGCTCGTCTGTCTCTCGTCCGCATTTGTTAGGCAGTTAGTGTCTGTCTGTCGGTCTGCCGTACGTTAATAGCTGCCTCTGTCATGTTTGTCGGATTCGGTGTTAACGAATTTACTGATTGAAATGTAAAGGCCGAATTCGTGAAATATCTTTTTATCTTGCCTATCATCTTGCAAGGTGGTATATGTGTAATGTATAGCATGTTGTACATTTTATGTAAGTCTGCATTTCATGGGTTTTATTTAAGTAGTCATTTTTATAAAGTTGCCACCCTTCCACCGTAAAACAATTTGCACTTTGGTGGCAAATAATTTATTAGCGTGAGTGTTTGTACCATTTCCATCCCTCTTACGGGGTGCATAGTTTATTTGTTTGTGTGAGTTGTTAAAAATTTTAGTTTGAAGTTATCTGGTGTGTTGCAGATTTGCACCAGTGTAGTTTTCAGAGGTCGTTGTGAGCGGTCGTGACTACGGCCGTGTTGAAAGGGAGCGGAAGCTTTTCAGCCTGAAGGCTCCTACTGTAACAAAAAGAACAAAAAAAAATTATGTTGCCTCTGAATAATTGTAATTTGATATTTCGAGGGTGCTTTTCTGCTTATAATTTTTAAATCTGTTTTTGAAAAGGCTTTTATGAATAAAATTTCCATTGGTTGAAATTTAATTTTTGTCCATGAGTTACTCCTTGGCAACTACTTCCATGCTCACATAGTGTGTTAATATTCTTGATGAATCGCTAGTAAATACAGTAAATTCTTTATGAAAAGGTTTTGAAAGTCTAAATCTATGGTTCAGTCTCAAGCATATGTTGACAGAATGTAATATGTATTCCAACGCAGCCCTCAAAAGCCAGTTCGTCATAGCATCACTTGAGCTGCAGGAAGTCAGATTAACAATCCGCAAAATGTCACATGAGCGGTGACGGCTTCTATCTTGCAGTGTGTACATAGTGTAACCATTGCGGCCAAACTATGGTTCTTTGCAGTATGCCTTGGCGTGTTCCATGGTGATCTCCATAGGTACTGTCAATGACTACCTAAAAATGTGCTTGTTCTCGGATGGAGCAACATTCATTTCTGGACATGTGATTCGCCATTAGGATGTGAGGCTCCGAGATCCCACACAACAGACGGAACACAACAGTCATGTGACAGTCACTACACGGAAAAGCTTCTTTTTTCAGATGAAACAATGTTCCGCATTTCCGACCGTGTGAATCGCCACATTAGGCTTTTGGATTCTGAAAAGTCACACAACACACGTGAACACATCCATGATAGCCCGAAGATTGATGACCGAGCGAGGTGGCGCAGTGGCTAGCACACTGGACTCGCATTCGGGAGGACGACGGTTCAATCCCGCGTCTGGCCATCCTGATTTAGGTTTTCCGTGATTTTCCTGAATCGCTTCAGGCAAATGCCGGGATGGTTCCTTTGAAAGGGCACGGCCGACTTCCTTCCCCATCCCTCCAAAATCCGATGAGACCGATGACCTCGCTGTCTGGTCTCCACCTCCAAGCAACCAACCAACCAACCGAAGATTGATGGTTAGTGTGGCCTAATGCACGATAGGGTAATAGGTCTTTTTTTGTTAGCTGAGAAAATTATAACGAGAAACGTTTATTTGGACATGCTGCGACAGTTCCAAGACCTGAGGCCGTTAATAGCCTTCCAACATGGCGATGCACCACCGCAGTGGACTTCGTACATGCGAGTATGGTTCAGGGACACATCTCCCGAGAGATGGATGGGTCATGATGGTCCCATCGTATGGCACCTGCGTTGTCTCAGTCCGCAACCCCCAAGCACCCTTTGTATACTACACCGGTCACTGACATTGTTAACCTTCTCGGATGAAAAAGAGATCACGACAGTTGATGCTGTAATTTTGACGTATATGGGCAGAAGTTCAATACATTTTTCATGTCTACGAATGATGAGTGGGTCACGTATTGAATCCTGGCATAACAGGAATATACATGGGGATCTACTAAACGGTTTATAACAAACCTCGATGTTTCTCTCCCTGACAGGTCCCACGTTATGTTTTTTTTAAATGATAGAGGCACTTTCTGGACATCACATATTTACTTTAGCCCTGAATATGGTTGAAACACATCAGAGTTTCATTTAGTTACTACACTGTCGGAAGAGAGTGCAACACACTGAAGGACAAGGTGAGGTGACATGTATTTCATCATTGAAGGAGTATATGATAATTAATCCCTGAGGTGTGGGGTTGATCTGTTATTCTGTTATTCTGCGTAACACATTAATCTGAGATCTACCCTTTACCCTGTGGCTCCTGCAAGATGCAATTTCCACCCCCACACGACTACAGAAGTCAGACAGACGCTCTTAACGTTCTAAAGAGAAATGCCTAAAAAACTTTCAGCAATAAATATCTTCTGGAGTCGTCCGCTTAAGGAAATGACACAAAATTCACAAAATTCCTTATGTAACTAGTGGGATACTTGGGTACTGGAGTAGTGCTAGTTAGTGTAAGAAAAATATGAAACTAATGAGAGTTATTATTTATTTTGCAAAAGTTCTGAAAAATCATAACGGCACTTTTAGTTATGAATTGAACAAGTTATATCCTGGTTCTTTTTGGAATGTGAAGTTAACTCTCAAGGAGAGGATTCGCTAATGAAATTTCAATACAAAGTTTAAGATGGTTGTTGACTTGGCAAAATGGCTGAGGTGTGCCTACTCAACTTGAATAATTATCCTTTAGAATGTTGCTAGGTACCGTCGAGGCTGTCACGTGTGAAATGCAGTGAAGTGTACTGTTGTGGAGGAAATATGGGGCTCGCAATAGCTGTAGCACACAATACCGTAAGCTGCGATGACTGCTCTCTGCGCCACTCGCTGCTGACAAATAAATAACTCTCGTTTTATCTGGATTGACCTTCGCCAATCAAACTCTCCTTATGCCTTGATGAAGTCAAGGATTCCCCTAGTCTATTGGCGTGGTACACCGGTCAGATAACCAGTCCACCGCGATGCCACTCAAAATTCGCTCGCAGGCGTTTAACAATAACTCTGTCCGTTCACGCCGCACAATAAGTGTGTCGACCAACACAGTGAACAACGCTTAATCGCAAGGACTCAATATAGAGTAGCACTTCGATTCGCTCTCGACAGAGGTGCTCTCCCAGTGAAGTACTGAGAAGAGACTTGTTCTTCGCTCCAAGAGCGACAACGGAACAGCGCCTCTCCACACCAGACGTGAAGGGGTATATCTTTCGGTCTCTTCCATTATTCCTTCAGCTCAAGGCATCAGAAATATCGTCTGCCAATCAGCATTGCTCTTCTAAAACGTTTTGTTTAAGGCGGCCAATCCGGAAAGCTAGAGCATTGGCGTTTGGCGTTTGCTGTCTCCCTGTGAAGATCTCTGAAACTGCGTGCTATGTGTAAAGAATGCGTTGGCTGGCCGCTCCCACACAATGTAGCGGAATTTTCTTTTAAGCCGAACACGGGGTCACTCCCCCTTTTCACACGGGCCCACGCTGTCCACTTCATGGGTGGTCACTGGCCGACATAGGCTGGGTCGTCCTCTGAAGGGACTCCCCTCCCGGTGTGTGGTCTACCTCTCGAACTAAAAGCTCCTGTGACCATTGTGTCTGGAATGTATGTGTGTACGCCAGCCTTGAGTTTTTCAACCATGGTGCACTTACTTGTTAATTGCATATCGTTTACATGAATTCATACAACATTGACTTTATCTTATCGGGTTTGGTTCGAATGAAACGTCTTGATGTGTGGAATATGATTGTGAGGGCGGAATACGAAAGTAATGAAGGTCAGGAGACCATGACGTCTTACAACTGTTGGAAAAGAATGCAACACATTTAAGGACAAGGTGACGTGACATGTATTTCATCATTGTAGGAGTATATGATAATTAATTCAGATCAAATGAGAAAGACACGTCACAGTAGCGGACATCAAAATTTTGGCATCAGTATACGGTGTACCCCCTTCCACCACCACCAACACCACCACCTGGCCCCCGCACCACATCTGGGGTAAATGTGGGTGAATTCTCGCATGCTGACTTTGCTCCTTTTTTGGCACTTTGTAAATGGCTCTTGCCAGCCCTGGAGAACGAGTAAGTTCCTTCTTCATCATGTCTGATACATGTTCAGCTGGTGATATATCTGGTGATCTTCCTGGTCAGAGCAACTGCTGTACACCATGAAGAGCACGGTACGTCGCAGCAGCCGTACGTGGATGTGCACTGTTGCGCTGAAAAAGCACATAACCTTCCCTTCGATGAAATGGCACTAGGATCTGAATAACAGCTGGTGCAATGTAGCGAGCACTGATTATTTTACGCTGTAGAGACACCAAATGCGACCACGATTTGTGATGGTCACCGACACTATGAAGCCTGGGATGGAACCTAAGTTTCGTGGGTCAGTGTAACAGGCAATGAAATAGGCACCTCACTAAGTCTACGCTATAAACATGTACCTTCATCACCCGTATAGAAACAGAACCACTCTCATCACTGAACAAAGTGCGATTCCACTATCCAGCCGTCTCTTTCACGACCCCAGAGTGTGCATGCCTAATGCTCTCGTGGGTGAAAGGGTGCCTGCCGGTGAGATGAAAGTAGTTCCTGATTTGAGTAAAAACTAAATCTCCATGTTTACACGCTAGGACCGCGAACTAAAACTCTCTTTATCTTGCACAAGGTTTTCTGAATGCAAAAGAATCTATTTAGGCCTGTCTTACTGGGAATTTATGGACTGAACCCTTTACATAGTCTGTAATACCCTGAAGGAAAAAAAATTCGCAGTACAAAAAATTGTTAATGCGGAGTAGTGAAGTTTCTGGAATACATTTGACTATGATGATGATGATGATGATGATGTTTGGTTTGTGGGGCGCTCAACTGCGCAGTTATCAGAGCCCGTACAGTTTCCCAGCCGTTGCTGAGTCCAATCTCGCCACATTCATGAATGATGATGAGGACAACGCAAACACCAAGTCATATCGAGGGACGTGAAAATCCCTGAACCCATCGAGGATCGAAACCGGGACCCCGTGCTCGGGAAGCGAGAACGCCACCGCGAGACCACGAGCTGTGGGCTACATTTGTCTAGTTACCACATTTAAGTGATTAGCATTCCAAGTTCACAAGTTAATGAAAGCGGGAGATAAGTCATTGCTTGAAATGCTGGTACATTAATACAACCGTAACTATCATAAAACTATTGAATGTAACCAGGCAAACGTGCATGAATTGTGTTCTACAGGTGCCGGATGGAGTTCCACGCTTGTTGCACTTGGTCGGACAATGCAAGGACGGTTAGTGCTGTTGGTGGGTGTCGCTACATTTTTCGTCCGATGATGTCCTGTACGTCCTCGATCGGAGACATACTTGCTGATCGAGCATGCCAAGGTGACATGTAGACACTCTGCAGGGCACGTTCGGTTACAACGCCGGTTAGTACTGCATCTGTAGTAGCAGTCTGAGCAGCGGTTGGCACTAGAGTGACACAATGAACTGTTACAAATCGTTACTTCAATATCAGTGAACGACCGTTATCCTGTTGGAAAGTACTCCATAGAATGCTGTTCATGAATTGTAGCACAACAAATCGAAGTCCCAGAATGACGTACAAATTTTCAGCCAGGGTGCGTGGAATAACCAAGAGAGTGCTCCTCCTGACATACAATATCGCACCATAGATTGTAACTGCAGTTGTAGGTAGAGTGTGTCTAGCACGCAGACAGGTTGGTTGCAGAGCGTCATTCTAACCAACACACGGCCTTCACCGGAAGCGAGGAAGAACTAGCTTTCATAAGAAATCGAAACAGACCTCCACCCTTCCCTCCGATGACCTCACGCTTGACACCACCTAAGTCGCCAATGACGGTTGTTTTGGGTCGGTGGAATGCACTCTAGGAGGTGGCCTTGAAGTAACCGATTTGTAACAGTTCATTGTGTCATTGTGGTGCCCACTGCTGCTCAAAGTGCTGATGCAGATGCAATACTAACCGCAAGCTCCAATCGCCAAACACGATGGTTTTCGTCTCGGTAGTACTGTGTGGTCGTCCAGAGCCCGGTCATCCTGGCACCGACCATTCTTGTGACCAGCAATCAGGTACAGGTGCTATATGCCTGCAAAGTCTTTCTCCAGTATCGCAGAATGATCAATCAGCTTTTCGTAGCCCCATTACACGAGCTTTTTCGGATTCAGTGACGCATTGATAATGACGTCTTCGTCGCATTAAAGGCATTGCTGGCCAACAGGCAGCTCACGACGTCCAGTCTCAGAGGTAACTAATTGCCACGACAATTAGACGTGTATTTAGGACAAACCTAATTTGCACCCTCATAGTGGTGCTGCTAACGTTACTCCTAAGTAACTGGTACGAAATCTGAACAGACATAATCTTTCACGTGTACAAACACGCCTATCAACTTTCGTTTGTGTCGCGCAACTCCTCGTTGGTAATGCTATTGTTTCCCGTCAGTGTGTAAGGAATATTTACCCCCAGATTTGTGCAATGTGTTCTAATGTGGTTGTGTAATAATTACTGAACTGATAATGGGATTGTATATCGTAATGGAATTTATTGATTTAAAACGTAAATGGATCCAGTGTTAAAATATTACCACATTACTTGGCTATTCAAATACATGACACGTACAACTTGTTTCCATGATTAATTAGTTGGCAAAGATGAAGTGGGCGCCTATCAAATGACTGCAGTTCTCTTTCATCTATTTTGAGTGTGCTGAGTATCCTAACAGATTCAAAAATGGTTCAAATGGCTCTGAGCACTATGGGACTCAACTGCTGAGGTCATAAGTCCCCTAGAACTTAGAACTACTTAAACCTAACTAACCTAAGGACAACACACACATCCATGCCCGAGGCAGGATTCGAACCTGCGACCGTAGCGGTCGCGCGGTTCCAGACTGTAGCGCCAGAACCGCTCGGCCACCAGCGGCCGGCCCTAACAGATTGCTAATTAACTGAATTGTGATACATTCATCGAGTAACATAACTCGTCTACAGAATCCCACATGGAAACGTAATCTGCTGTGGGCTGGAGTAGTGCTGGGGGTGCCCAAATAACGGACTGAATCGCTATTTTGCCTGAGCTGCCAAATACTTTACCAAACGCCGTGTTCGATTAGCGTGGAGTCAGATATCAGCGACAGACTGCACTGGAGGCTGCAGTAAGTGCAACTGACCACCCTGGCAGGCCGCAGCCGTGGACGATAAGTCGAAAATTCAAAGTTATGCAGACCAGAGAGCCGGATCCACGCATACGAAAGACTGTCTGGGCTACCGAGACATCGAATGCCCTAACCCGACCGATTTCTGGTCTCCATGTCTTATCTCTCCAGCTGTCCAGAATATAGTTCACCAAAACTCCGAAAAATTAAGAGGAGCTGACCCCAGAAAGCCGCATGCCTGCCAATACTGCCCCGTCGCGGATCTTACACGGAATGTCAGTCACAAGTGTACACATCACTGCGAGCACCCCTCCAAAAAATTAAGAATAATCATATTTCAATTGAGATTCTGCCACCAAAAGCCAGCAGCATGTCGTTACGCCAGCTAGCGTCACCAACTGTCCACCAACTATGCCGGCTTGGCAGACATCTTGCTCTCACAGAACCACCATTCTAACAAGGGAACCTCCCCATCGCACCCCCCTCAGATTTAGTTATAACTTGGCACAGTGGATAGGCCTTGAAAAACTGAACACAGATCAATCGAGAAAACAGGAAGAAGTTGTGTGGAACTATGAAAAAAATAAGCAAAATATACAAACTGAATAGTCCATCCACAAGATAGGCAACATCAAGAAGAATGCGTGCTCAGGAGCGCCGTGGTCCCGTGGTTAGCGTGAGCAGCTGCGGAACAAGAGGTCCTTGGTTCAAGTCTTCACTTGAGCGAAAATTTTACTGTCTTTATTTTCACAAAGTTATGATCTGTTCGTTTGTTCATTGACGTCTCTGTTCACTGTAATAAGTTTAGTGTCTGTGTTTTGCGACCGCACCGCAGAACCGTGCGATTATTATTGAAGTCGCGAGCTATATTTGCTGGATTCATATTGTCCACGGAATACACCTCACGTATTTAATGCACTCTCGTCCAAAGTAGCGAACAGTCAACTGCCAGCCAGGGAGCCTCGTTAGCAGGAATACTGTCTCTTCCGTGCGCTGTAGTCGAGTGACGTCGTGTGTTTCGATGTTTGTTAAGGTGTAGCGCCCCATCCTACGGCGCAGTTATCTCACATCGCACGGACGGATAATAATTGTCTGAAAATAAAAATTTTAACTTTTCACACTCGAGGAGACTTGAACCAAGAACCTCTCGTTCCGTAGTTGCGCACGCTAACCACGGGACCACGGTGCGCATGGGCTCACGTTGTCCTCGATGTTGCCTATCTTGCGCGTGGACTACTCAATTTGTATATTTTGCCTATTTTCTTCAGTTCCACACAACTTCTTCCTGTTTTCTCGATTGATCTGTGTTCAGTTTTTCAAGGCCTATCCACTGTGCCAACTTATAACTAAATCTGAGGGGGGTGCGATGGGGAGGTTCCCTTGTAAGAACGCAGTAACACAAAGCCCGACTGCCCGGGCCCACACGAGACGACGTCGCACTGACAGAGTCTCTCCGGTCTAGAGGAAGCTGAGGGCGCCTTTGAACTTGCGTGCCTCTGACCATCGCTGTTGTCACCTGGGCCCGACCTTCCTGGAACCCGATGGATGCCGACATACACAGCGCCTTCGTCCCACATGCGTCTCCCACACAGAATGCCCACCAACAGATCTTGGAAAACGTAGCAAATGGAGTAACACTCATAACCTGATTTAATTCAAGCAAAGAGTGAATAATACCTCTCATATCAGATCACTTTCCTATCATCAATCGCCCGAGAGGGCAATTAAAGAATATAATGAAAGAGGACAACTCAAAGTGGTTTAGCATCTCTCATGTTTCAGGGATAGCCAGACCAGAGGTACACGTAATCTAAATCCTGCTACATGTTGACTGTTCCGCAAGGTCCCTGATGACAGATCAGGTGTAACATGTACCAAGACTGTCTCCCACGATTGTGTTCGGTCCGCCAACATGCTCGCACGATCCGTCGATCTTGATGTGCGTCTATACTACGGGATTTTCCAGAATCTGGTCTACAGGTGAGGGAATGTTCCACAGATCACTGTTGACAGTGGCGACGAACCACTGACGCTTTATGTCCAACATGTGCAACAGTCTATCGGTATAGTTTCCTGCAGACACACATTGCTACCCCATTCAAATGGCGGAAGCTGTGCGACGGGAATGAGATGCCCTGCTATACCTGCAGGACAGGACACACAGTTTAATTTGAGGAAAGGGGCCAAAATGAGTGGCTGTCAGTTGCAGAAAACATTAATAACAGAGCAGGCCAAACATTAATTTTAGAACCTAATTTCCGACTAATTGCGCCATTCAGTCTCACGCCTCAAGGGCAAACCAACTTTAATTTAAAATCGGCTAAAAGTCATACATAAACAAACAACAAGGACAAATAAGAAAAGGGCGCTCAGAAGTTTCCAAGGCTTGGCCTGGAATTACAACACTAACGCTCGCTTAGGTGAGACAGGCTGTCGGCCCAGCAATTCCCAATCCGACGGCTACCCAACAGACAGACAGTCAACGGACCAAGCACACGGCTGGGAGTTCAACGAAACAACGCAGAAGGTATCGGCGCCCACAACGAATTACACATTCAGCTGTCAAACTACATGCTGTGCTGAACAGCCACAACACGACGAGGAAAATACACTGCCTGAATTTATGTCAATGTCCAGGGCAGGTAACCGGAACGTTAACGGCCACAAGGCAGAAGATTCCGCTGGTGCACTTCAATTCGAAAATAATCAAGTTAAGTTAAACTCCACAGGAGGGCAGCTATAATTTCGCCAACTAGAAAACACACGTTGTTGCTCATGGGAATGTCCCAAAAGCCCACAACGAAATTCAAACGACAGAATGTGAACAGTTGGGGCTGGCTGGTAGATTAAGCAAAGACTCAACTTTCGTGTCCGGGATCGGTGTGCCACAGACCTCGTAGCAATGGGAACAGCCCCTTTCACTCCGACCGCGCGTGGACTCCGCCAACGGCCCGGCCAGACACGCGCCACGGAGACTTCCTCGCTGCTCCACGCCAACCGATCAACTCCCCGCACACGGCATAGCTGTAAGCGAGAGGCCAAAGATAGTACAAGGGTGCGAATATCGATACATTCTGCTGCTGCGACTCGCAGAGAGAAACAGCATAATCGCGATAACCACGTGAGACTAATCACAGAATAGCAACCAAGGGTTAATGCAAAGCATAACACGAGCCAGCCACAACTCAGGGAGTACATACTGATCATTGAGGCATGGTTGTATCCCAGGACGAATGTTGGATACACTGTTGACCTCTTAGCGTAACACTGTTACTGCCTGCATAGTCAAAACAGAGCATGCACAGGTAGCCCTACAGAGCGACATGCGATCACCGATGACTGTGACAAATGAAACAATAATACTAGTATCACTCAGTACACATATAATAATCTGGTACCACTGACCATAGTCCTAGAGGGCGTTGCATTTTTTTCTACCCGTGTAACTGGAACGAATAAAATTATGTCTGACAATCTGAGAGGGCGATAGGAACATGAACAAGACTTCAAATATGGTTTCTCCATTATCTGATAATTATAATTTTATGTGTGGCTGACAAAATATTTTCCTTGCAATAACAGTACATACTAAAGGTACATTTTTTATTTCTCTGTTCGGTCCTAATTTTGGGATGGAATTCTCAAGTTCTCAGTGTCTTTCAATGGAGGCAATCTCTCATGTCAGGTTACAGCATGATTACTTGGCTGATTTGGTATTTTACATATTGCAGAAACTATTGTCCCCCTTCATAACCTTATGATCGTGCAATATATTCGTTTCCGCCCTATGACACAGGATAGTTCGTTATGTGGTTTTTAATTATCTTATTGTGTGACAGCAACTCCTTATAAGTTTTTCATATGTGAATCTTAGTAGCAGATTCACAATTACAATTTTTTTCTTAGGAAAAACAACAATAAATTAAGTTTCATGTCAAAATACTTAGTTTAATACGCTATATATTGGAAGTAAAAGGATCTATTACGTGTGGTGTCAGTAGTATCAAAACCTTTTCGCTTGTCGTCTTCGAGTGCAAATATCTTCAGCATATCTTCACCTTATCCCGTCGGAAATCACACAAATATGTGAAGCAGTGTTCTCAATAGAGGATGAAACCAAAGGATTAAGAATAAATTATTCTTATGATAATGCGAGGGTTATTCGGAAAGTAAGGAACGATTGTTCGCGAAATGGAAACCACAGTGAAAATCCGAAGGACTTTTACACAGGTGTGTGGGGCAGTGTCTCTAGTATGCCCGTCGATCGCATTGCGTTGTTCTTTTTAGTTCTGAGCACACAGGGAGCACATAAATGTACACAGAACGACAGCGTCTCCCTCCAAGTACGAGGGTCTGGTGAGAAATTTCGCCTGAAGCTATGCAGCCAACATTACGTAACTGTCGTGCGTGTTCTTCTTCAAGAATATTCTCAGCCGCATTCTGCAGGGGCAATTAAAATGCTCCTGCATTGTTTTCAGTTGCAAATGTTTGATTACCCACAATACAGCCCGTAATTGTCTCCCTCTTAGTTTCATCTCTGCTCGCCTGGACCGCTGACTATGAAGACAACATTTTAGCACAGACAACGAGCTGTAGGCCAGCGTAGAGAATTGGCGGAAAGCAGTGGCGGCTGCCTTCTATAACGAAGGTATTGGCAAGTTGGTACAACGCTGCGACAAACGTCTAAGTCGGAACGGCGACAATGGAGATAAGTAGCGGGAAGTTGTAGCTAGCTGTTGCAAATAAAACAGTTTTGATTTTAACTGTGGTTTGCTTTCGCGATCTATCATTCCTTACTTTCCTAATAGCCCTAGTACAAGTGTAAAGTTAGAATTTTCCTCTTATTCTTTCAAGAGCACATTCAAAGTTCTATAACTCTCTATGTTGGCAGCATTGTATTTATTTCTTCCTTGTGTTCCAGAAGTAGTGCTGACGGCCCGGTGGCGCAACAACATTGTCCAACGCAAACAGCGCAAATGCTGCAGTCTTTACACTCAGTTCTTAGTGGCAACACGATTCCAGTTTCATGATATGCACTCATAACGCGACTGGAACGAGCTCCATCATCCTGACGAAGCTCATGACGAAAATCTTTCCTCGTTGCAAGGTGGGTCTTGACTGACGGACCCGAGGGTGAAGCGTTGTACGAGGGTAGGAATTTATTTATTTACAACTCGTACAAAATAGATACGTGTTTCAAAGTTTTACTGAGCTTCAAAGTAGTTACCAGCATTGTGCATATCCCGTTGCCAGCGATGTGGAAGTTGTAAGATACTCTTAGCAGTGCCAGGTGTGTTGACAGTTCTAGCGGCGCGGTCTATTGCCCGACTAATTTGTAGCAGTTCTGAAGCGAATGCCGTGAAGTGTTTCCTTCAGTTTAGAAATCGAGTAGAACCCTCGAGGTCTTAAGTCAGGGGAGTGCAGTAGGTGGCATAGCACTTAGCAGCTCCATCAGTCAAAAAAATCAGTAACAGCTTGCACTGTACGTGCTTGACCATTACCCTGCAAAATGATGGTCAGGTCCAGCAGAGAGTGTCATCACTTCTGTCTCTACGCTTTTCATTTTTGGAACACAGCCTATGACCAGCTTGAACAAACAAAATTCATAAAAGCTTTATTAGTAAAAGCAAGAACCACTTCCACAACTAAGGAGGTGGATTAATTTCACCAAACAATTTTTTAAGGTTAACACCAATTAATGAAAAATATTCATAAAACCATAGCTACTTGAACATAACAATATGGCAAATACCCCTAAAATGCGTATGAATCAGATAGACGCGAGCACACCAAAGGATTTTAACCTATACAAGAGATCCAAGGGACAGAAAATGAAATAGAAATGTACTCAACTTTACACTGCAATTTAAACTTCCGACACCATAACTCTTCACCGGAAGGATGGAATCATAAAACAGTAACAAAATAACCCTATAGGCAAGGGGGTGGGGGGCAGAGCCTTAAATATCACTCTGCCATGGTGGTACACGGCTCCCGGTTTGCTCGCGTCGACCACTGCCAATGATCTGCAACATAAAACACATCAGCGATAGACAATATTCTGAGGCATGAGATACACAACCCTATGTAGAGAACAGGTTATCAATAACTTTCAATGGTATACGTCACAAGGCCGGCCGCGGTGGTCTAGCGGTTCTAGGCGCTCAGTCCGGAACTGCGCGGCTACTACGGTCGCAGGTTCGAATCCTGCCTCGTGCATGGATGTGTGTGATGTCCTTAGGTTAGTTACGTTTAAGTAGTTCTGAGTTCTAGGGGACTGATGACTACAGATGTTAAGTCCCATAGTGCTCAGAGCCATTTGAACCATTTATACGTCACAACTAAATGCCGTGAGTTTCTTGGCCAGTGACGGCCTTTAAAATTTAATGAACCAATTGCTTAAAACCACCAATAATATAATGGCCTAGAAGATAAAAGACACAGAATTATCTCGGCGCTCATTTAAAAGCTAGACTACAATAATGAACTACAAGGTAGAATGGGAGAAATATCCCGGCGTGGCTTGGAACTCCAGACACCGACTTACGCACTACTTATTGCATTTCTAGCTACGTATTTAGCCATACTTCGTGTCTGTTTGTTAGACGTAGCTACACTTCCTTAACTGCCGTTTAGGTATCAAGTCACGTCACCGAATTTAGTGATAAACAACTAGAACAGTCCCAAATGGTTTTAGTACATTGGAATATTCAGTTAAGGTGCACACAACCCACTGAAGCAACTCGACGACTCCAATTCATTCGGTCTGTGTAGCTTGTAACAGGCTCGAGGAATTTGTCCTTCCAACCTCTAGGAAAACCCCATCACCATGGGCAATGGATCTGCCTTACACGATTAAACACGTCGTAGCGGCTGGTCACGCTCCTTCGTGATGCTGACTCGGCCTCTCGGCGTGCTACGTACATACAGTCTGACGTCACTCCACACTGCGTATACCCGCACCCGCCTCTGGCAGAGCGCACGCGCTGCCGTTGTATCCCGCCACCAAAGATGTGAAGAAGACAAATAAAAGTCGCTCAAAATCAAAATGACAATCGATGGAACCTGGCGCCAGAAACGCACCAGCTCCGTAAGGTCTCTATAACTTTCCTGTAGTCGGTATCTATCTTTTCCCTAGTGACATGTGCTTCTGAATTTTTAGATTCGTCCTCTAGCCATTCCTGATCATCCATTTAGCACTTCCAATCTCATTTTTAGACGTATGTATTCCCTTTCTCCTGCTTAATTTACAGCATTTTTATATTTCCACCTGTCATCAATTCAATATCTCCTATGTGTCCAAGGATTTCTACTAGGCCTTGTTTTTTGCCTGTTTGACCCTCTGCAGCTTCTCTATTTCAGCTCTCAAAGCTATCCATTCGTCTTCTACTGTATTCAATTCTTCCGTTTTGGTCAGTTGTTCACCGGCCGGAGAGGCCGAGCGGCTCTAGGCGCTACAGTCTGGAACCGCGCGACCGCTACGGTCGCAAGTTCGAATCCTGCCTCGGGCATGGATGTGTGTGATGTCCTTAGGTTAGTTAGGTTTAAGTAGTTCTACGTTCTAGGGGATTGATGACCTCCGCAGTTAAGTCGCATAGTGCTCAGAGCCATTTCAACCATTTTTTTGTCAATTCTTGTCTAACGCTCCACCTAAAACTCTCAACAATTTCTGATTGTTACAAACAATAAAGGTCCCATCTCCTTAATTTACTACCTTTGTGCAATTTCTGTAGTTTTAATCTTCAGTTCATACTCAATAAATGTAGACCAGAGTTCATATCTGCCCCTGGAAACGTCTGTTAAAAATCTGGTTCTGAAATCTCTGTCCTAACATTGTATAATAAATTTGAAACCTTCCAGTGTCTCCAGTCCTTCCATGTGTACAAGCTTCTTCACTATTCTTATACCAAGAGTTTAATTTGTGCTCTAAACAGAATTTACCCATTCCATATACACCTACTATTTTTCCATCTCTTCTTTCTCGTACTATCGAAATCCCGTCCTCCGTCAGTATTACGTTTTCGTCTCCTTTAACTAACTGAATTGTTTCTCTCATCTCGTCATAAATTTCTTCAACCTCTTCATCATCTGTGGAGGTGGTTAGCGTATGAGCTTGTACTACTGTGGTGAGTTTTGGCCATGGGTCTGTGAAGGCTGCAATATTGCATTAACAATGCAATTCATGGAAGCCTAATGAGTCGTGCACGGCTCGAGTTCATGCAGTTTATTGTTTTTCACCTTCTCTTACCGTACTGCGGCCTCGTTTTCTTATTCCATTTACTGGCGTCACTAACTTCCTGCCTTAGCTGCCCGTGAGTGACAGCAGCAGCGCTTATCGATAGGTGCACTCTCGTACCATCTCTGGAGCGACCGGTAGTATTTCCAAGTCGTCCTGTGTCAGGAGTTGAGTCGGGAGCTCAGTCGGGACGCAGCAGCAGTGAAATCGGCGACGGAGCGCCGGTGAGGAACGGATCAACTTTCCGACGGAAAGAGATTGGAGCGAGACCACCGATGGTTGGTCGTTCGGCTGGTCGTCTCATCGGACGACGTGTATTTGGTCCTTTGAGCGTTTCCGGGCCTGGGCATTCGGTTGGTTGGGGCAGAGCAGCGACGAAGTCTCCGTGGTGCTTAGTCAGGCAGGAGCAGCTGACGGCGTGCACGCGTGGTTGGTGTAATGAGACGCTCCTTACGAGCGTTAGGAAGTTCGTCGCCCACCGATCCTGGACACTAAAGTTGAGTGCTCCCTTAACCTGCTATCAAGCCCTCAGCTGCTATCACATCTCTTCGTTTGATCCTGGTTGTCGTTTTCTGTGAGATTCCCTCGAGCAGCAACGTGTGTGCATTGAAGTCGACTAGAATTGCAGCCGTCTTCCTGTGCGGTGTTTAACTTAATTCATTCCTTCTTTAATGAAGTGTACCAGTGCTGTCTTCTGCCTTGTGGCCGCTGACGTTCCGGTTACTTGCCCTGGTCGTTGACGTAGTTTTCGGCCGTGTATTTTCCTCGTCCTGCTGATGCTGCCCAGCACGGCGTGGAGTTCGACAGCTGAGGTGTTGTTGGTAGTTTTGGGCGTTTATTCGGACTTGGCTGGATTGGGCACAAATATCCAAAACCTTGAGTTATTGACATCTTATTGTCGTTTTTCTGGTTGGGTGGTGTAGAACCGATCTCGTTGGTTGGTTCGTCGGCAGACTAGCGGTTGGGTTGCCTTCTGATTAAGAGGTTGTCCGTCTAGCAGTCTCTCACACTAAACGTGCGTTAGTGTTGCCTTCCCAGGCCGATCCCTGAAACTCTCTTAGCGCCGCGCATAGTGATTTCCTTTTTAGTCTTTAGTACTCTGTATGGCCTTCCGCCGAGGTTTAGCTTATTAAAATTACAAGCCTTTTCTTCCTAGGCCTTAAACCGTAAAAAAAAAAAAAATAGTTTCTTGTTTGGTATGCGGCCTTCAGCCGAGTTTCAGCCTTTCAAAATTAAAATTGAAAATTCCCTGTGCTTACGCCTTAAGCCGTAAATTGGTTTCATGTTGGTATGTGGCCTTCAGTCGATTTTTCAGTCTTTCCAGATCAAAAGTTTAAAAATTTTGTCTATGCTTTAAAGCCGTAAGAAATATTTTCTAGGCCTTGAGCTTTGGGTTTTCGATGTGGCCTTCAGCCGATCTAAATTAAATCAAAGAAGGTATTTCGTTAAAACCTTGTGAGTTTTTGATTCTTGCTTGTGTGATTGTTTTAAGAAATAAAGTTTATATGTTGAGTGCAACTGACAGTAACTTATTTTGGCCCCTTTCCGGAAATATAACTTCATTCGCTCTGTCCTGCTAGCTCAGGGATTTCACATATGCTGTTTCCTATTTTTTTATTCATTACTAAACCTCAAGCAGTATTAACGCTACTCAGTTTTCAATCGTGCGAGTTTTGCCACAACATGTTTCGGTATAACATTATCCCATTTTCAAGTGATATAAAGAAGGAAACTAGACAAAACAATCCCCACTATGCAGAAAAAAATGGTTCAAATGTCTCTGAGCACTATGGGACTTAACTTCTAAGGTCATCAGTCCCCTATAATTTAGAACTACTTCAACCTAGCTAACCTAAGGACATCACACACATCCATGCCCGAGGCAGGATTCGAACCTGCGACCGTAGCGGTCGCGCGGTTGCACTATGCAGAGAGACATGTGAGGATTACAGACATCCTGAGTTACAACCTACATTAAAATTTTTTTTATTCCATTAGGCATCGTCAGCCTAAAAACAAACTGCAAACCTGCATTATCAGCTTAGACCATAAAACATGAAACATGACAAACCAGTGCATCCACCGTTTCTGAGGTAAAGTTGCAAACTGAAAGCCACTGTCATCCCCTACCAACGTTGACATTTACTTGAAGCTTAATACTCAGCATCAGCGATACTACTGTCTGTCATAAAATCCTGTCTGGTTCTAGCCCATTCTAACTCAAAACTACCTCTACGCTGTAATCTGTCACTAGGTAAATTACGTTGGTGGCTGCATCTCAAGGAGGATGTCGCTAAAGTGTGCCCAGAAATACCCTTTAGACACTTCCGTCCTCTCACTTAAGGCGCAGTCGCACCGCTCTTTCAAGGCATAATAAATCTCCCTCAAAATCTGATAGCAACCAACCTTTTTCTTCATCACACAAGACACTCATTCTTTCCGTTATATCCTTCCACGAGTGCTGCTCATTCCTGAGACGCTCTGCTTCAGCTGACGAGCTGTTCTCTCTATTATTAAGCTGCTTAAATCTACCTTTAAAATAGTGTCCCGTCTGCCCCACAAATCTCGCTTCACAATACTGACATTTTACATCATGTAATCCAGATTTCCTCGTCGTATGTGTCGATCTATTTGTTGAGCGTCTTGAAAGTAATTCTAAACCCTGTTTTGTTAAACAACCTCGCTAATATGTGTAACATGGTTCTCAAATACTGCGTGATTCTATATTTGCTTGGATTTTTGTCATTTTACTGGTTACCATGCTTAGCTGCTACATTCAATGAGCTATCAAACTCGCGTCATAGCCATTTTCTGCCGCTATTTGTCTAAGGGTTTTCATTTCCTCACTCTTGTTTTCCAGACTCGTATGTATGGTATTATCCCTGTGCACCGCATTTTTGAAAAATGCTAATTTATGTTTATGTGGATGACTTGAGGACTTATCAATAACCCCCCTGTGAAGGCGGGGTTCCTAAAATTTCCCATCTCAAGCTTGTTATTCCTATTGCAATCCTGCAGTCCTGATATTTTAAGATACCATTTTGCTCATGCTCTACTATAAAAACTATGTCCTTATGCATATTATTGATGCCTATACTATGAAAATATCATGAATATACTTTCTGTATATTTGTATTTTATCACTGCACTTAACATTTGTCTTTGCAGAGGTACTTCGTCCAGCAGCTCGTGGTCGTGCGGTAGCGTTCTCGCTTCCCGCGCCCGGGTTCCCGTGTTTGATTCCCGGCGGGGTGAGGGAGTTTCTCTGCCTCGTGATGACTGGGTGTTGTGTGATGTCCTTAGGTTAGTTATGTTTAAGTAGTTCTAAGTTCTAGGGGACTGATGACCATAGCTGTTAAGTCCCATAGTTCTCAGAGCCATTTGCAGAGGTACTTCTAATTTGTTTGTTCGTTTTACTTCATGTGACGGCAAGCAGAATGATACGATTATATGGACAAATAGCGGGATATTTCTGTTTAATCCGCTATTCTGACCTTTTTTCAGGTGCGTACCTCAAAGAATGGACTGAATAGCGGAGGTTGATCATCACACAGCTGCCCAAAACAAATGAGATATATACATGCAACTACATTCATGGATCCATCAGGTAACAGCCCAAGAGTCACAGGCCACAGATAACAAACACTGATTTACAATTACTGGAAAGTATTCGCATTTGATATTACTCTTGTACAAAGAAAATTTTCATATCCCGCAGTATTATTCCTGAGACACACTCCAGATGGAAACACACTACGTTTTGATTAACGCCGTTGATAGATGTTGTAACACTTCCCGAGTAATTAACCTCAGCGAGTAACTGATGCAGCGCACTCTGCCTTCATTACCCTCCCTGTGGATGTAATCCCACCAGTAACAAAGCACGTCCAAGGCACTCTACCTTCGTTACGTTCCGCACAGCCGTCATCTCACCACTAACAATGTACGCCCAGCGCTGATGTATGATCCGGAATTTGTAGGGAGTTTCTGCGGTTTCAGTTGCTAGTTATGCTGTACTTGTTAATGTTCCGATATTTTTAGTGGGGACCTTTTACGCTATAGCTTTAATGCATCCACAATTAATGAGATTAAACGGGAATTTCCGGCTATTAGTCCAAATATTCGCATCAACCGGCTAGTCACCACATGAAATAAAACACACTCACACACACACACGCAGCCGGCCGGTGTGGCCTTGCGGTTCTAGAAGCTTCAGTCTGGAACCGCGTGACCGCTACGGTCGCAGGTTCGAATCCTGCCTCGGGCGTGGATGTGTGTGATGTCTTTAGGTTAGTTAGGTTTAAGGGGCTCCGGAAAGGCTCAAAATCACGAAAAGTTCAATTTTTACTTTTTTGCGTTTTTTGAATCTGCAGACTATTACCTTTTAATAGTTATATAATTTATTCAATTCTGAAGACTACAACTATTTTTAAATTTTTTTTGAAATGTGTTCTACATGGGCGTGACCCATTGTGGCGCTCTTAAACTGCTGTCAAATGGTGTTATTATTAACGTCCGTGTTCATCAGGTACATTTTAGTGATGTGAGATAAAGTATGTGTTGTGGCTAACCTGTGATGGTTCAATATATATCGCTGGTGTGATTGTCGATTGTTTCATGTTTATTTACTCTGTCGTTATCTCGAAAATATTCGTAATTAATTCTGTTTCTTGAGTCTCTGTTTTATTGAAGTATAATAATGAGTAAAAGTAAAGTTATTAGAAATCCTCTGAAGGCTTTTAAGAAAAGGAGAAATGCTGGAAAGCCAAAGGTATGTGTTATTACTGTAAACAATAAAGACGATGAAAATCCCCAACATAGCTTGTGTCCCAAAGAAGAAGACAGCCGGCCGCGGTGGTCTAGCGGTTCTGGCGCTGCAGTCCGGAACCGCGGGACTGCTACGGTCGCAGGTTCGAATCCTGCCTCGGGCATGGGTGTGTGTGTTGTCCTTAGGTTAGTTAGATTTAAGTAGTTCTAAGTTCTAGGGGACTTATGACCTAAGATGTTGAGTCCCATAGTGCTCAGAGCCATTTGAACCATTTGAAGAAGACAGTTGGTGTAAATATAACAAAGGATTGCTAACTGGTGAAGTGTACACTCATAAGCATAGTCTGCCTCATGCAATAATGGAGGTGATAAAACCTATTTTCAGAGACTTAGCAGCACCTGAACTGTTGAAAAAGTGTATTCACGGAAAAACTCAAAACCCCAATGAAAGTGTAAATAGTGTTATATGGTCGAGAATCCCCAAGACTGTATTTGTTGGAATAGAAACACTTCACTTTGGTGTGTATGATGCTGTTGCGACTTTCAATGATGGCAACATTGTAAGGTGCAAGGTATTTAGAAATATGGGAATGAAGGTAGGTTCTAACATGGTACGAGCGATGCTTGCTTTAGACAAGGAACGCCTTCGGGCTGCAGACAGGGCTGTAAAGAGTCTAGAAATACAAGCAAGAGTAAACAGGAGGAGGAACAAGAGGAAGCTGGAGGAGGAGTTTGCAGAGGATGAAGATAATCTATCCTATGGACCTGGAATGCACTAAAAAGTTAATCCAATCTTTGTCGCTCGATTCCCAAAACTTTTATTTTCTCATACTAATTACATGTTTTCTAAGGATCTTCCAAACATATTTGTTTCAAACTTTCAGTAAATGTTACACAGTACCTTCTACATAATTTAACACAGCCTTTTTCCAAAAAACTGTATATTTTTGAATATATAAATAAAAAATTGCAAAAAAATGTTGTGAATTTTCATTACAATTGAAAAAAAATCATCTTTAATAACTGAACGAAAATTTTGTAAAATCCCTGCGTTAAGTTGTAGCCCATATTCCAATAAATAATCTGTAAAAAGTTCAACTTCCTACCTCAAATACTTTGTGAGGAAAGATGTAATTTATAAGCGTTATCTTAACATTGCAAGTATAGGGCGTTCCGGAGCCCCTTAAGTAGTTCTAAGTTCTATGGGACTGATGACCACAGATGTTAAGTCCCATAGTGCTCAGAGCCATTTGAACCATTTGAACACACACGCACCCAATTAGAAGTGCTGAAAGAGTAACAGACCGCATAATAATAGACAAATCGACCAAAAGTCCTTGTGTGTGTCTTACTTTTAATTAATAATTTAGTGATGAGGCATTTAAAGTAATATCTGATCCATGTTTTCCAGAGTAAAACAAATAGCTTCAACATTATGGTTTTTCTAATGAACACATTTAAGACATTTGCTTGTCATGCTGTTTTATATGGACACCTATCTGTATAAAATGAAACCCCTACGCGTGTAATCTACCTCTGCACTTGGACTCACTGGTGAAGATTGGAGGAAAGTAATTCACTTTCATTTCGCTTATAAATAAACAGATCTACTTTCTTGAAACTCTTGACAACTTTTGTAGGAAATAGTGTTCGCTATCACAGATCATTGATATACCCGTGTCCCACGACGAATGCTTTGAAATATAGCTCGTCCCATGTCAGCCACGCGTACTATCAATTCTTCGTCCATAGCGCGAGGTCATACGGCTGGCTGGCGCTAAGCAACTCCCTCTTGTCTTCTCGCTAGAGAACGCGCGCGCGTCCGGTCGCGGTGCTTCAAAACACCGAGCTGCTCTGGCTCTTGGTCCGTTCCGTCCTGCCGCTAGCTGGAGAAGGAAGTTCCTGAATGGCCACAGGCGGTTGTTTCGTGGCTGAGAAACACGTCGCTCGAGTTCCAATACGGACTTGGTTCGTCTTTGCTGTTTAGTCCGTGGGTGCACGGACGGAGGGGAGCAGCTGACGCATGTAGATTTGTTTGGTGAGCATCTTGCTTGGTCCCTTGGCGTGATTGTGCTCAGCGGTAAAGGGTATCCACTTCCAAGGGAGCTTACCGGTAACGGAGTTAATGCATTCTTTTGCCTAGGTGTAACTATAACACCGGCATTTCGGCTTGTAAAGCTGAAGTCTCCTAGTGACCAGTGATATTCATTTTTTTTAATTTATTTTTTCGCTAGCGAACCTGGCCTTTGTTGTGCGGGGCGACGTCGAGATGAAGGTTTTTTTTTTAAAGCATAAGTCGGTTTTGTCTTTTGGCTCTACTCCATTGGTGCCATTTTTAAATCCGTTAATATTTTCCAATAAAGTTTAAACCGAAAATCCATTTTTTGAGTGTGAATTCTACTGGCCCCACAATGTCCATTTTTATTAAAAAAATTGGGTGTAAATTGGAATTTTGGTTGACGTTGATGATTATTGAAAAGATATTCTTGAGCTTTGTTTGGAGATCTGTATTTTGAGCAGACTTGTTCGTGAGATCGCTGGGTCCCCATTTCTTAATCGCACTTACAAGTTGTATTACTCCTTAGTTATGACAGCTCGCGGTTGACCTGAGCCGATTCTTAAACCTTCTTGAATGCTGCCTCTCATCAATATGTTTAACGTAAATATTTTTCTCTGTTTTCGTATTCTTTGCCTGACATAGATTCCACCAGGGCATCTTTATTTGACTCGGTTGCTTATTTGCATAGTTCCTGTTGTAATAGAGTCGTCTTGCTGAATTAAAATTACCAACTAACTAGCGCCCCCGGTATTTAAGTTTTTGCTAATTCTTCGAAATTTAAGAATTATTCGTTTTGCTGCCATAAAGAAGAGTTTTCTAATAAAAAGCAAAGTGGAATATCTGAATTTTTATGGTAATTAATTTTATGTGATGTTTTGAAATAAATGCCTTTTCTGGTTTAAATGTCAAGTTTTATTTCTCATATACATTTACATCTACATGGGTACTCTGCAAATCACATTTAAGTGCCTGGCAGAGGGTTCATCGAACCACCTTCTCAATTCTATATTATTCCATTCTCGTATAGCGCGCGGGAAGAATGAACACCAATATCATTCCGTACGAACTCTGACTTCCCTTATTTTATCGTGGTGATCGTTCCTCCCTATGTAGGTAGGTGCCAACAAAATATTTTTGCAGTCGCAGGAGAAAGTTTGTGATTGGAATTCCGTGAGAAGATTCCGTCGCAACGAAAAACGCCTTTCTGTTAATGATGCCCAGCCCAAATCCTGTATCATTTTTGTGACATTCTCTCCCATATTTCGCAATAAAACAAAACGTGCTGCCTTTCTTTGAACTTTTTGGATGTACTCCGTCAGTCCTATCTGGTAAGGATCCCACACCGCGCAGCAGTATTCTAAAAGAGGAAGGACAAGCGTAGTGTAGGCAGTCTCCTTCGTAGGTCTGTTTCATTTTCTAAGTGTCGTACCAATAAAACGCAGTCTTTGGTTAGCCTTATCCACAACATTTTCTATGAGTTCCTTCCAATTTAAGTTGTTCGTAATTGTAATATCTAGGTATTTAGCTGAATTTATGGCTTTTAGATTAGACTGATTTATCGTGTAACCGAAGTTTGAGTTCCTGTTAGCACTGATGTAGATGACCTCACACTTTTCGTTATTTAGCATCAACTGCTACTTTTCGCACCATTCAGATATCTTTTCTAAATCGTTTTGCAATTTGCTTTGATCTTCTGGTGACTTTATTAGTCGATAAACGACAGCGTCATCTGCAAACAACCGAAGACGGCTGCTCAGATTGTCTCCCAAATCGTTTATATAGATAAGGAACAGGAAAGGGCCTATAACACTAGCTTGGGAAATGCCAGAAATCACTTATGTTTTACTCGATGACTTTCCGTCAATTACTACGAACGGTGACCTCTCTGACAGGAAATCACAAATCCAGTCACATAACTGAGACGATATTCCATAAGCACGCAATGTCACTACGAGACGCTTGTGTGGTACAGTGTCAAAAGCCGTCCGGAAATCCAGATATACAGATTCGATCTGAAACCTTTGTCAATAGCACTCAACACTTCATGTGAATAAAGAGTTAGTTGTGTTTCACAGGAACGATGTTTTCTAAACCCATGTTGACTGTGTGTCAATAGACCGTTTTCTTCAAGGTAATTCATAACGTTCGAACACAATATATGATCCAGAGCGCTGCTGCATATTGACGTTAACGATATGGGCCTGTAATTTAGGGAATTACTCTTTCTACCTTTCTTGAATATTGGTGTGATCTGTGCAACTTTCCAATCCTTCGTCGAGTGAACGGTTGCATATGATTGTTAAGTATGGAGCTAATGCATCAGCATACTCCGAAACGAACCTAATTAGTATACAGAGTGGAACAGTAGACTTGGTTTTATTAAGCGATTTAAGTTGCTTCACTACTCCGAGGATATTTACTTCTACGTCATGTTAGCAGCTGTTCTGGATTCTAATTCTGGAATATTTACTTCGTCTTCTTTTTTGAAGGCATTTCGGAAGGCTGTGTTATGTAACTCTACTTTGGCAGCACTGTCTTCGATAGTATCTCCATTGATATCGGACAGAGAAGGGATTGATTACTTCTTGCCGCTAACATACTTCACATACGGCCAGAATCTCTTTAGATTTTTTAACAGGATTCGAGACAAAATTTCGTTGTGGAAACTGTTATAAGTTTCTCGCATTGAAGTCCGCGCTAAATGTCGAGCTTCTGTAAAAGATGGCCAATCCTGGGGATTTTGCCTTGTATAACCCGTTTTGTGTACCAGGGAGTAACAGATACTTCGTTTGATAAATTATTTTATGTAAATCTCTCAATTGCTGCTGATACTATTTCTTTGCATTTAAAGCACATCTGGTCTACACTTAAATTATTAATTTGGAATGAGTGGAGATTGTCTCTCAAGAAGGCGTCAAGTGAATTTTTATCATCTTTCTTCAATAGGTATGTTTTTCGAGGTTTGGGGATTACAGTATTCAATCTCGCTGCGACAACCCTGTGTTCACTAAACCCTGAATCGGTTTTGATGCTCGTTATTAACACAGAATTATTTGTTGCTAAGAGGTCAAGTGTGTTTTCAAAACCGTACTATTCGCATGGGCTCATGAACTAACTGCTCGAAATAATTTTCAGAGAATGCGTTTAGCACAATTTCGGATGATATTTTATGCGTAGCTCCGAAATTAAACATGTATTTTCGCCAACATATCGAGGGTAAATTAAAGTCACCACCAACTATTATCGTATGAGCCGGGTGCGTGTTTTAAATCAAACTCAAGTTTTCTTTGAACCATTCAGCAACTGTATTATCTGAATTGGGAGGTCGGTAAAAGGATGTAATTATTATTTTATTCCGTTTGCCAATAATGACCTCCGCCCATACTAGCTCACAGCAAGTATCTACTTCAATTTCGCGACAAGTTAACCTACTTCTAACAGCAACAAACACGCCACCGCCAATCGTGTTTAGCCTATCGTTTCAGAACACTGTTAGATTCTTCGCAAAAATTTCGGCCGAGCTTATGTCCGGCTTTAGCCAGCTTTCAGTGCCTATAACGATTTGAGCATCAGTGCTTTCTATTAGCACTTGGAGCTCTGGTACTTTCCCAACACAGCTACGACAATTATAACTGTTATACCAATGGTTACTGTATCTACGTTCTCAGAACCTTACGGCTCCCAGCTCCTCACTAGATGTCTGAATTCATCACATGCATTTGTGAAACTGAGAATCCCTGTAGAGACCGCGCTGAAAGACTGGTGACATTTGAATATACGATCATGGATCACAATAAGGGCTATGCAAGATGAATAGAAGATTACTGCTAAATGATCCATCAACAACGTCATCATTGCAGACAGAGTACGGGCTGAATTGACTGGCGAAAACGTGTATTTGGAAGGCCAGACGGGAATTGGAAAGAAGAATATCCAGATTGCGATTTCATTCTGATAAGAAGTTAAAACAAGAATTTGGAGCTACGGCGCCACTTTGCTAAGTGAAGCAAATAGGGCTTTCATTCCATAAGGTGATCTTGGGCTCCTCTTAATAAAAAGCTGGTTTCCTCGCATCGTGCCGGCCGTTGTGGCCGAGCGGTTCTAGGCGCTACAGTCTGGAACCGAGCTGCTGCTACGGTCGCAGGTTCGAATCCTGCCTCGAGCATGGATGTGTGTGATGTCCTTAGGTTAGGTTTAATTAGTTCTAAGTGCAGGGGACTGATGACCTAAGATGTTAAGTCGCATAGTACTTAGTCATCTGTACCATTTGAACCATCCTCGCACCGTATTTTACCGGTACTGCCGAAAAACTGCAGAAAGCACCCAGAGCTTAAAACGAGCTACTCGCTGACCAGCGTTGTTTTCCACAGAAAGGTAATAACTACAAACGACAGAAGGTAAGGTGAAATGTGAGGGAATTGTCTGATTTTACGTGAGGTCAGGGTCGGCCACGCCGTGTCAAACTTCACACCTGCAGCGTCTGCTGGTCGCAGACATGCCAAGGTCCAGCCTTTCGCTCGGGTTAGCTCAGACCTTCTCGGAAGCACCCGTAACAGCGCAATATTTCATTTAACAATGCGGTGCCGCATTTTGCGGTTGGCACAACTCACTGAGTTCGCAGAATCGTGATATCAGCGCTGTTTACCTTTCGCTATTTGTTCGTGGTATAAAGGACGCTCACAGGTCTGGTGACTGTCTGCACAAAAAGAGGGATTCTAGCGATCCTTCGTCACAATCCTTTGAAATGACAGAAGAGAGGGATGAGAATTCTCAATACGCATACCGATGGGTACTGCTTATTTGCTGCTAAACAACATTATAGTACCTTGCAGAGAGAATTTAAACTTTCAGATGATAATGAAAGAGCAAACAATTACAACAGTCGACAGACTGGATACATTGTTCCGTACATCAAGAAGAAGTAAGAAGCACTTTTTGCTGAATTTGCAGGCATGGAGCCCTTGAAGAAATTGGTGGTACGAACAATAAAATTGCTGATGTCACACACATTATTCCACTTTCAGTTGCAACAGTTTTCAACGGAAATGAAGGAAGAGTATGGAGACTTCGTATGTTACTGCAAAGTGCGTCGGTTAACTCAAGGGCCACACGTGCATCGACTTCTTGGTTTAAATCTCGCTATTGTGGAACATATCAGGGAAAAATGAGTGCAGGAACGAAAATTAGAATATCTGGAATGGATTGCTGACTTCGCCCATTACGTGCACTTGACTGCACAACTGCACAGTGTCAAAAACAAGATAGTGTAAGGTAACATCTTTCTGATTTGATGGGATGCATTTAGAAAGAAAATCGCGTTGTGGGAGGGACACATTCTCAAAAATGAAATCCAATTTCCTAAGCTCACTGGCGTTAAGGGGAGACGGAAGCCAAGTGGGCTCCAAAAATTCGTTTTTTAGATGTTAGCATGCTTGCAATGCCTGGTCCTTCTTGCGTGAAGCAATTTTTGTTATATATAAATACGACAATTTTTTCGTTAGATATGATGGTTTTTCTGGCACACGGTCCTTGCCCGAATGATCCTGACACTGGGCGCAAGTACAGGAAAAGTGCCACATATCACCACAAATATTCTTTACATGCATCAATAATGAATGAAATTAAACCCACCCGTCATTTGGAACCGGTTACTGAAAACTTTATATGTTCTGCTTACAACCATCAAATTTTGTGTTTATGATGCTGTTTTATGCTTCAATGATGGTTTAATTAGAAAACTGGATATTTTGGAATTATTGAGCATAAAATCTAGTGGAAATACTACAAAAAACCTTGGTGCAAATAGATAAAGAGAGAGTCCGCAAAGCAGATATTGCTAATTTAAAAAGCACCAAAGAAGCCAGACAGAAAAGAAGGGGGACCAAGAGAAGAAAAGACCAGTATGATTCAGATGATGCTCAGTATGGCGCAGGAAAATATTATTGGTAAGTAATTCTTATCAATAACTATACAAGAACTGCAATATTAAACTTTAAATGTATTTTTCTCAAAACTACATTTTTTTTTTACTTTCATGTACCATTATTTTATAAACTAATGGGGTTAAAAACATTAAACGTGGTCAATTTGTAGTAAAGATGGTAATATGTTATTACAAGTAAATTGAGAGCCACCAAACAATCAGAAACTGTTTCATAATAACGCACAAAAAAAGTTATACTAGTGAAAGAATTAATTGTTTTTCCTTCAAAACCAAACTAGGTATTATGTTCATTTTCTTTGTAAATCGAGGCATATATGTTATATATAGGCAGTAAAAATTTTATTGTTTCATCACTTATAGTTCTTTTGAAAAGTGTACCTATTCAAAGGGTGAAATAGCATTGGCAGAATAGGGATAAAAATTGCCTTCCATCTCCCCTTAAGGAAAGCACGAAGTTTCAAGAACTCATTGTGGCCTTGCAAGAATTACAACTTTGCTTTTATAGAGATTTTGAGGACACTGTCAATATTACATCCGTTTTCGAACCGTTCTCGAGAACGATTGCAGTTTCAGTTGCAAACGCATCTGTGTATGTGTAGATGCCATTGATTAACCTGCAAGGTCATTCCTATTTTAATTAGAAATATTTTTACGTTAAAACTGTCTAGGACGTTTACATTGCTTTTCTCAGGTAGATTTTCCAAGTGTCCATAACGAGGTTGCAAAAGCACTACAATATTTCGAGCGACATATTTGTATGGAAGGACGTTTTTCGGCTATGAAACTAGACAAGTCACTCTTACACGCCAGCTTAAGTGCGAAACTCAGTCTGCTACTATCCGTCTGCTGACAGTGTGACCAGCTAAAAGTTATATAATGTCTTCAGCACGTCAAAACTAATTAACTAATAGTGAAAACTAGTTTTGTTTGATGTCTGTGTTGTTGAGAAATGTGAAATAAAAATCCAAACTCATGCATAGTACGACTGTACAGCCACTTAAATGCAGCGCTTTAGCTGCGTTCCCCTCTTCCTCCTTCTCACGCTCAGAGAGCGCAGCGTGGCAATGGGGGAAGTTTTAGGTGTATTGGGTAGTATACAAGATGGTAAATTTTCATACAGTCACTAACATTCCCCCATCCAGAGTGCAGTAAATCATAGTTTCCCAACATTCCGCAGCTTTCTCAGCATTGTTATTTCAGGAAATCAAGACCTGCTGATTCACAGCTTCACCGGGATCTGGAGTAGATGTTCTGGCGTCCGCATTTGCCCACAGTCGCGTTTCTACCTCCTACTTGACCATGTCACCCCTACATCTAGAGACCCAGTTTTCACATTACTGAACGCTATTGCTTTATACCTGATTTTTGGGTGATTCCTCCAAACGTAGAATACGCCTGTCATTCAGTTATGTGATCTCTAGAACAAGATCATTCTTCAGAGTGGTTGTGCATGAAGGTAGGATAACTGATTTTCCATCATGCATTCCTTCCAGTAACAGTTCTTACAGCTAGAGGAGCAACGCCAGCAAGATGGTTGAGTCTGGTTGCTGAGGTGGGTTTTGAACAGCCTATCACAATTCATACCATTTCACTTTTTCTGACAGTGGCGTTCTTTGTATGGCCTGATGTTTCTTACATCAGGGACGTGTAATCACTTTGAAAATATACTCTTGGACCTCGGAATTCGCTCCCCACTAGTCAGTCAACTCTCTCGGCACGCATTTAATTGAATAGACGGAATATTTCAATTACATACAGAGCATGTAAGAGAGGGCGCGCAGGTAGAAATATCAGGCTTTGGTGTTGCTGATTTGGGCTTTGATGTGACTCTACACTAAACACACTGCCTGAGGAAACGAAGTGAAACACACAAAAAAAATGGTCGGATGTCAATGCGTTTTCCTAAGTGAACAGTCCCATTTCTCTGTGACATTTAAAACAGCCAGCAGAATACTTCAGTGCTGTTCGTATTTAGTGCTGTTACCGCGCTTGATAGGATACATAAAGGACGTGGACAGCGTCGGATACCGAGCGATCTGTGTGAATAACATAAAGATTCCACGTACTCGTGAGAAAAAGCGTTATCAGTATCTTCTGACAGAGTATTAAAGGGCCTCATAGCGGGTCTTAATTTGCCCTGCTGGTCGACTCGTGAAACATCCAGATTTCTGAGGCATTATGATGTGACAGTAATTCAGTCTTTGATAGCATGCGGTATGAGGGCAGGTATACTCATCACCAAGGTCCTCGTAGACCACGTCTGACTACCAAATTGGCGGGTCGCCGCATTCTGCACCACCAACAACGTAGCCGACAAACGCAGGCTTTCGTGGCTATTGTCACAGTCAGTAAAATTTTTCTTGGTTTTTGACCACATTGTCAATGTGTAAAACTACCGACGTTTTGGTCACTGTTGCAAGTGATCTTCTTCAGGGTGTAACATATTGACAATGCGGTCACAAACCCAGAAAAATTTTACTGAACATCGTAACCTGTTCATACCTACGCCTACCACCAGAAAATAAGTAACAGACTCCTTGCTACTTTTTACGACACTCTGCACCGTTAGTTGGACACTAGCGGTACCAGTACCAGGGAATTAACCAGCGTGGGCTGACGTCTACACTACAACACAAGTTTGGAATGGTGCCGTGATCGGAAGCGTGGGCAGCTGATGAATTGCGATGAACTGTGCTCATCAATGGTTCGCGGTTCTGCAGTAGTTTGTTATTGAGAACTTGATGTGGCGGTGGAACAGAGTTGTTAGTGAGCCGCCATCCATACTACAAAAGGCGCTGCACATACACACAAAATTGGCAACAAAGCGAGCACGTGGCACTCGTTACAATTCTAAGATTGGTTGGCGGCTGGCCCCTGTCACTCGACTCGCTGAAACGTCAGTACTTTTAATTGGAGTGCATCCCGGATGATCATCATCGGTGAGTGTGGCAGCGACTTGAGAAGTCTCTCATTCCTCCAATGATTTGAAGAGGCACGGCGATCTTATTCTTGCGTCAAGATGTGGGAGCCATCATAATGAAGACTGAACCGTGTATGACTTCAGATGGAGACAGTGATTGAGGGAACTCAATAGTACGTCACGGACATGCTGCTGCCTCGTGTGATACATTTCATGCGGCAGTACAACGGTGACATTTTTCACTAGGACAATACTCGTCCATATACGGAAAGAGTGTCTATCAACCGTCAACGTGATGTTGAGATAGTGTCTTTGCCAGCGAGGTCGCCACATCTGTCTCCGACGGAATACGTGTGGTCTCAGCTTGGACATCAAACCCACTACATTGCCAGTATCAAGGTTATGAAGGATAAGCTACAGTAGTTCCTCTTACTTTTAATGTTTCCACAATTTCTGACAAAAAGTCAACATCAATCGAATGGTTGTCCAAAAATTAACTACCAGTAATAAGTAACAGGTACATATGTCTCCAGGAAATGTAGATGATTTTCATTGCATACCACCTTC
Organism: Schistocerca nitens; assembly: GCF_023898315.1. Lineage (NCBI taxonomy): Eukaryota > Metazoa > Arthropoda > Insecta > Orthoptera > Acrididae > Schistocerca > Schistocerca nitens. Next base: position 128,190,785 of record NC_064617.1, on the reverse strand, counting down.
TTCACCCTTTAGTTTTGCAAAGTATAAAATATTAACTCGATACCACACTACTGTAGAACTCTTCAACCTGCACAAAGACAGATGCTATTAGCGAGCACATAAGAATAAAAGCACAAGAAAATGAAGTTCATACAGAGCATTCCGTTGTTAACACTTAGCGATACCCCAAAGGCCATTGCCAACTGTCATGGGTATAAAATGAGTTGGAAATGCAAACGAACAATAACTGTGAACAACTGCATCACTGAAACTTTCAATTAAATTAGAATTCGCTTCACAAATTACAATCGCATTGCGCCGTATTATTAGTCTGCCGATGTTTGTGTGCCTACTGTGTTGCGGCTGCACCGTCTGCTACAGCTACGGCAGGGGTCTACACATTCCTACCTACCTGTCGAGCTACTACTATGGCAGTTTTTTTTAAGTACTCAAATAATCACCTTCAGTTTGAACACAAATTTTGCATGTAACGTGAACAGAGTTATTTCCTATGAATGGGTAGGTATATTCGTGACTTGGCCAATATAAAATTTCGTATTATCCTTATTGATATTAAATTGTTACAGTCGTGGCAGATGGTCAGAATGCATGGATGAAGGAAGGATTATTTACTTATCAGAAATAATTTGAGTTTATAAAGGTACTAAGTTGCAATATTAAAGACCAAAATGGAAACCATAAACAAAAGACTGTTATACGCTGAACGATGCAGGGTCCGCAAAGAGCCGACATACAGACCTGATAAACACATCATTTCATTCATATACACATCAACGTAATTGAATTTTCCGGGCAAACGGAAAAGCAATTATGTCCAATGCAGGAACGTCCAATTAGTCTCTCTCTCTTACAGACACGCATATACACATACACGCACACACACATACATACACACAAGCAGGTACGCATGAGCGCACGCATAAATGCACACGTCTACAAACAAGAATAATAAACGCTCAATTACACGAAGAAACACTTCAAAAAACAGTACAAAAATTGTGTCGTGCAATGTTATGGAAATGAAAAGAATTTTTCCCTGATTGTAGTTGTCTAAAGTTTGTAATCATCGCAGGAAGATGTGAAGTAATTACACGTCACTGGTCATTAACACAAGTGTATTTTATAACTTTCCAGCATGTGGTCTGAAGCAAAGAAACACGTGAAATATCACTCAGGGACAAAATAAGGAAATTTAATGACGGCGGGTCTTTCATTCAGTGAGCTGTGAAAGTTTTTCTGTAAGCCATACATATTGTAAGTGATTTAGATATATCTTCTTAGAGACTGTGCAGGTGGCCTAGAAGCACTATAGCGTTTACCGGTGAGTAAAATGGCTGGTGCCACGTAAATTACTAATAAGTATGCCACGACAAATTCGTGAAACTAGTTGAATACATGTAATTAATGGTCTATTGCATTTAGAAATATTCTGGGGAGTTGATCGTCTTCGGTTCATGATTGTATAGGGATCTCTAGGGACCAACGTAAGAGGTGCCGTAGCCGTTAGCAAGCAGCTTCACGAGGGCACGAGTGTTCATCACAGTGGAAATTGTTTTCAGGCGCTTTCCCACATCCAGCTAGGTTAATTTCAGGTGCTATCCGCGTCATGATGTAGTTGCACGTTTCGCACAAATTTCGAAAATATTCTCATTTTCCCATGGGTACCCCTAGACGCAAATAGATAGGGTACACAGGGCGCTGATGTGTGGAGGCGGTAGAAGGGGTGGCAGACGGGGTGAGGGTGGGAGGGGGGAGAGGTATCCGACTTCCCTCTACCACTAACGTTGCGAAACTCGGATTACATGTCGAAATACGGGATAAGCTAGGAGAAAGATGGACAACTCACAGAACAGCGATGTGTATCAACACAATTAAATGCCTGGAATTATCTATAAAGTTAACAGATTATCAAATTTCATTGAATTTATTGTAAACTCAATGCACAACAGCACATTATGTGTCACACATGTGGTCTGGAGAGCTATCAGTTAATGCAAAAATGTTGTATTCAGTACAGTATTCACGCTAAAGGAAGTCATAGTCGGATCTTCATAAAGTAATATAGATGTCCTCCACCATGTGCGCAAAAAAAAAAAAAAAATGGCTACTTCGCCCAATGATTCGTCCCGTGACTGTCAGTAGTTTACTAGGTGCAACGACTGTAGAAGATTCTCACAGCTGACCAGAATTCGTCCCACAACGTGGCACTTTTAACGCTCATATCCGACCGCGTCTCACTCATTCATACCATCCTTCAACGCTCACTAGCAGAGAAACGCCGTGTCCAGAGAATTACTGCCCTAATTCGCCCTTCCGTTCGCTACTTGTAGTTGTGGTGAAATTTTTTCGCTTCATCAACATCTCATTTTACGTAGTCATTTAAGGGTTTTACAGTTTGCTTGCGAATGGCACATGTTATTTCGATTCGCATATCGTTATCCATTTAGAGGTTTCCTGTAATTAATACTTCTACCATTAAGCTTACAAAACTTATCTTATTCTTACCAGAATGAACGTTCGCACAAAAAATCTTGCTTAAAGTTAGCACAGATTGTTATATTTCGTCCCCAAGATTTCATGTCGTAAATATTACTGAGAGAGGGTGCGATTTCTGAGTGCTACGTATAGCGCACAGTATCTGTGTGATTATCCACTCATAAATGAAGGCTACAAGGTTCTGCTCCTTTGTAGAAGTTGTAGCATTAAATAAAATAGGTGACTAATTCAAATGAGTCTGCTCACTGATTAGCAAATTTTTTATGTGGCTCAATGACGATTGTCGAACCAGATTGAAGTGCCCCATTGGTTGTGGCATCTCCATCGAATCGTCTTGAGATCTACTTTCTGATTTGTAGTCTCTTTCTTAGTTGTAGTTTGTACCCTCGATAATTTTTACTAAAACAAAGTATGAGTTATAAAATAGTCGTATAACTTCTAAATAGACATTAACTGATATTTTTTCATCTTGCATTAGTTTGATACATTGAATTTGCATTCTGTTGGGTCGTAGCTCAAGTTTGTTGCTTTAACACAATTGAAGTTACAATTTTTACAAATTTACGATAAAGATTACGTCTTTACCACTCATTATCTTGGCAAAAGAGTATATATTGAATAAGCAGAACAAAAAAACCTTTTAGATTTGTTTGTTAAAATTTTATTATTTCTGTGCAACATAGGTTTTAGATTGTAAGCGTATTTTGCAGTACATAACTGATCCCAAAGATTGAAGCCTAGTAAAGAATAACACGTTTCAACTTTGTTGTCTATTCTCGACCTAAACTGCAAAATTAACTTGTATTCAATTTTTTGACACAATCAAATGTATATTGTACAGTACAATTTTGTGAAATTCAGTTGGATAGGAGTTATTCTACGAATAACACACACTGGTGTAGAGCTATGTGCATATGAGTCAGTATCTGTGTGATTACCCACTCATAAATGAAGGCAACAAGGTTCTGCTCCTTTGTAGAAGTTGCAGCATTAAATAAAATAAGTGACTAATTCAAATGAGTCTGCTCACTGAGTAGTAAATGTAGGAGTACACACAAATCTGTATGTTAGTTTGTAATTGAGTTCAAACACAACTCCTTGAACGACTAGAAATAGAACGTCCATATTCACAGCATATGTACATTAGTACATTCTGCAGAAATGATTAGCATTTCAGTCACCTAAGTTCAGCATGTGTCCTATTGATGGTACGTACTGGGTCCGACATGGGCGCTGATAACTTCTTCCATGGGTGATGGTATCAACGAATGCAAGGCACGAATGGTGTCCCGTGGTATGGTCATTCATGCTACAGTCACCTTGTTCCAAAGATCATCTTTGGGGTTTGGCACTGGGTCACAGCGCTGCACCTGTCGTTTCATCATATCCCACACATTTTCGATTGTCCACAAATCTGGCAGTGTGGTGGGCTAGGGCTAAAGGCAAACATCCTGTGACACCAAAAAGGAACGTGTTTGTGCAGCAACATGTGGTCGTGCATTGTCTTGCTGGAAAATTGCAGCTGGGATGTTGTGCAGAAAGGGTGTGGCTACAGGCAGCAGGATGTCAGTCACGTACGTCACACTGGTCACAGTGCCCTGAACATGCGCCAGTTGTTGTTTGTGGTTGTACCCAATAGCACCCCACACCATAAGGCATGATTTGCCGCTTTGTGTCTTGTGTGAATATAGTCACTGTGAAGCCGCTCACCATATCTGCTGCGAATCAGAGTGTGGTCACCATTTTCAAACAAGCAGGACCTGGATTCGTTCGAAAACACTATCTGATGCCATTCCTGTGCCCAGTGGCATCGTTCCATACACCATTGCCGTCTAGCACTTTTTCGGTACGTTCGTCAAAGGTAGACGGAGAAGTGGGATATGTGCACGTAACGCAATTTGTAATAAACGACGACGGATTCTCATCCCTGATAGTGTAGGAAGTGTTACGCTGTAGCACTGTTGTCCCAGAACCGACGAGGCTGTAGATCTGTCCTACAGTGCCGTTCGGATAAGGTGTCGATCTTCCCGGGCGTGAAGGTGGGAGGGGTGCGGGGGTGCGAGGGTGTGGTCTGGATGTTGCGTCCGACCCATCTCGTGTCCTACGGACTTCTGTGAAGCTCTCTGCACACACCCTTTGCACTATCGAAACTCTTCTTCTCACATGGGCAGCAATTTCTCGGAATGGATGGATCACATTCTCTAATGTAAACAATAAGAGCTCTTTAAAAATCACTGATTTGACGGTACGGTTTGCGCTTACGTCTGCTAGCAATCCTGCACGTCTGCTCAACTCACGCTGACCCACTACCTTCGATGTATAGCGACAACGAGACCCGCAGGCACATTTTACCGTAGGTGGCGTTGCGCCACGATATCGATGTTAACCTTGCACCCGCGGGCCGACATGGTTCGAATGATAATCATTCCGGCAGAACATACGAATGTACATGTCCCGTCAATATGAACGTCCTGTCTCCACACTCTGTTTTTCCTAAACATGAGTATGTTTAGCACTTACACATCAATTACATATTTTTGGTTCTGATTTAAGCAATGTTCAGCGAAAGACGAGTTTAGTTTCTTTAATCTCTACATTATGAGGTCTCCTGTGAGCCTAGTCAGATTCATTGACCAGTCTGTTCTATATAATACCAGGATTGACGCTCTTGGCAGGTGATCTTATAAAACGCACTTTATATGATGGCGGGATGTTTATCCTTTGAAATGAAGAAAGATGTACCTAATTTCTGCGGGCCACAGGAAAAGACAGAGGAAACCTATTCCCTTAAAATGTTGCTTGTATGAATAAAAGGTGAACTGTACCATTATCGTTTTGGTTTCCATACGTTGTTCACAGAGTACAGTAGGGACATGGTTTACCTCTTCGTTTTTTTATATGGAAAATATTATTACCAACGTTCGATTTGAAGTCAATATTGTTATCTATTGTTTGTACTGCATGAAGTTTTTGGGAGATGGGTTAGAAAGGAGGCGGTGAATCATGTTGTAGAATACTGCATGTTTCTAAGCTGTTCGCAGTAGAACTGAAGCTGCGATGAAGATGTCAGTAAAGTATGCCATATTCTAAATTTTAAACTTTCCTTATCATTATGAATATGTAAGTCGATATGTACGAAATGAATGATGTTACCCTAACTCCAATATCACCTTTATGATAGTTTATCTCTCTACATCTGGTAAACTAATTATGCTACAAAATCTAACGTGTGCTGACTGGTTTTATCTTGACGAGAGTGACGAGAGCTTCACTTTGAAGCACCGTCCTTGCTGCTATAGCTGAGATTTCAAATGAATCACTAGACGGCCGCCTTCAGTCGGCGCGTACACAAAGGGACCGACCTCGTGTTTCCCGTTCAGTTCGCCGACCTGCTGCACTGCTACTTTTAGGGGAGTGGGGCATGTCTGGCGGTACATCACTTTGTACAGGCCTGTGACTCTATCGACTGCATCTCCTTCTGCAGTCGGCGCTCTCTCGAACGCGCTGTCGAGGCGATGTAGCCACAGTGCTGCGCTGCCACTATCGTAGCCGACCGAGGACCGCATTAACCTGCAGCACGTAATCTCTTGTTCAGACATTAACGCAGGACGCAGATAACAATTACACGTTGTCTATACTTTACTACTCCCGTTACCAGCCCTTTCCCTTTGTTGCCCAAGGTACGGATAAAATCTATATTTCCTGTTATCTGCAGCTCCATCACAGTTAATGTAAACCGAGAAACTTTATTGCTCCAGAATATTTATAACGCTTCCATTTTTTTCCCGTTACAAGACGTCATAGCGGAAAACGGTGCCTAATTGCGTGAGGCCTACTGTAAAAATTTTGATTTTCGGTCTTTATGCGACATCTGCAATTGCAGGCTCTAATTTACTGCCAACATGAAATGTGTTTCCCAACAGGAATACAGGAATGAAAGCGCTAATGTGTCATTCCTCTTCATTTCAACTTTTCCCTTTGTATTCATACCAGCGCTGTAAGTGATCTGTTTGCATCAACGAGCTTTGTATCTGTTACACTGTGTCGGTACTGAATTAATTAAGACAGGCTTGTGAAAGAAATGGAACTAGATCTGAGCACACCAATTATTTGTTCCACTTTATGGTATAACAGAGGCAAGTACATGGTGTGTTCAAAAATTTCCGCAACATTCGTAATTTCGAGCCAACGGTGTGTTGGAGCGAAATTCGGTTGGCATCCCCGCACACGCCTGTGTTTAATGTGTAACTACCGGAAATTTCATTGTTTTATGACTGTTAGTTATTGTTCAATGCTGTGCTGACTAGAACGTTGTATCTCACAGTTTGCGAATATCGAGATGGCAGAGTTAGAGGAGTAATACGTCTGCATTAAATTTTGCATGAAACTACTCCAGAAAACCTTTACAGAGACACACCAAATAATGCAGGAAGCTTATGGTGATGAGTGCTTAAGCCGTACTCGGTGTTACGATTGGTTCACACGCTTTAAAAATGGCTGGACGGAATATAAAGATGACTTTCGTTCAGGACGGCCTTCGACGTCTACCGACGACGCTCATGCTGGGAACGTCAACGATGTCGTGTGTGCCAGTCGAAGACTGACTGTCCGAGAGATTGCAGAAGAACGTAACATTTCAATTGGATCATGTCTCAAATCCCGACACAGCATCTTGGGATGCCGCGTGTTGCCAACAGGTTCCTCCCACGGCTTATGAGTCAAGACCAGAAAGACCCTCACCTAGCAATTTCTGAAGAGCTTTTGCACCGAGCAAGTGAGAACGAGACATTCCTTAAGGGAATCATTACTGGTGATAAGACTTGGATCTACGGTTACAATGTTTTGACCAAGGTCCATTCTTCACAATTGGTCGCTAAAGGTTCTCCAAGACCAAAGAAAGCTCGTCACGTCAGGTCAAATGTCAAATCTGTGCTGATAAGTTTGACAACGAAGGATTAATTCATCGTGAATTCGTGCCACAGGGAGAAATTGTTAACCGATGGTACTATCGGGACGTGTTTCGACGCCTGCGAGAAAATGTGAGAAGGGAACTGCGTAAAAAATATGGCGAGAATATTCATAGCCCATTGCATCACGATGACGCACGCGCACCATCATCCCTGTTGGCGCATGACTATTGCACAAAAAACGAAGTCACTGTGCTTTCTTATCTTCCGTACTCTCCACACCTGGCCCCTGTGAACGTTTCTTTATTTCCAAAGCTCAAAACCCCATTGAAAACACGAAGATTTGCAACGACAGACGAGATGAAAGTAAATTCTCAGGCGACATTTCTCGCGGACCAGCAGTGGAAACGGCGTTGGGAGCGATGCATCAATTGTGGAATCGAGCATTTTGAAGGAGACCACGTACAATAAGTAAAAGGCAAGAGTAGAAAAACTTTGAGGACAAAGCTCCGGAATTTTTTGAACAGACCTCGAATTGTACATAAGTGCAGTTCACGTAATCCTATCTGTAACTGCTTGACAGCATTCAGCCTCAGAAATTAGGCGTAGGTACCAAACGATGTGCCTTTGCATTTTTCAAAACATATCAATGATGACCCACGGTCTACGGAATATTTTACGATTTACATTAAGAAAGGTACACTACTGTTCCTGGTACTTTCTTTTTTTAAAACAAGGAGAGGGCGTTGATACCAATCATCTAAAGTTCACGAATTTTAGTTCATGCAACTTGAATCTGAAGAGCTTTTGATTCATTTAATTCGCCGTGAAGTACTCAGAAAGCACTTTTCTGTGGTTTTCTTGAACCCCTTCCGTTGCGTAACCGATAAAATCTGAAAATAGTCACTCATAGTTAGCGTGCTAGAGAATCACTAGTAACATAATTGTGGAAGACGACAGGAGTGAGACTGAATTATATGTTTTCCAAATTTTAAATAATTTGTTACGGAAGTTATGAAACAGACGCAAATTTTATTAAAAAAATATTGCCTGGACAACGATCTTGTTATTTCGTAACGCGGCCATATTTAAAATTATAAAGTCATGTTGTATTAGGAGATTTACGTTTTTAATCCCCTCTCGGAAATGGCAAATTTTAATATTAATTCATCAGGTGTCGCAGATTCGTGTGAGGTAGAGCTACTCCATCATAAAATAACCCCATAATACACAGAAAGTTACTGTTCACGGCTATAAATTATTGCAAAGAATTTCAGTGCTGAACAAGGCCGGTGGCACATTGTAGCTATATTTTGCTTTTAATTGATTTAAGTTTTGAGCCAAAAAAGCCTTCAGAATGTTAGCGGCTGACAGGGTCAAACGGAATCTGGCGGAGGTGACGTTAGTAGCCGAAAATGACTTGCTTTCTAACGTGTTGTGTCAGGTACAACTAACTGCTAAATAAACTGAGTAATTTTTCCTTAAATGCGAGCATTCATCGCAATCTAAATTTTCACGTAGTAGAAGTTTGTTCTGACGTAATATAATAGAGACATTTGGCTAAAATGTATGATAATTTTATAATTTCACATCAGTCATTTGACTTATATTTACTTTATCCGCTATCTTCGTATAATCATGTTTTGAATGTTGTTTCACTTTTATTTTCTGTGCTTGCTATCAAAATTTAAGAAAAACTCCACTATGTGCACGACACCGTTTTATAATTTTGTTAACACCCAAACATATGTCAGCACTTTATCTGTTATCTTCAATAAGATTTTTTGTTTATTTTCTTTCTGAAAAGTTGTTACATGTTCTCTCTTACCTAGGGTATATCAATTACCTTAGGCTTAAAGGCATTTACTTTAACAAAGGAGGAATAATTAGGTACAAATATTTTACGTTAGTTTACAGATAGCACACAGTTAAACGACCGATGACACCGACTTCAGGCATTGTATTTCTTTTATTGTACTGAGAGATTTATGTCTAGAATACTACACTGTGAAATAATGCGCGCACACACACACACATATATATATATATATATATATATATATATATATATATATATATATATATAGGGTGTTTCAAAAATGACCGGTATATTTGAAACGGCAATGTGTGTGTGTGTGTGTGTGTGTGTGTGTGTGTGTGTGTGTGTGTGTTCTCATACCTCACATGACGTTATTAGTTGTCTAGGCTACTAGTTTCATTTGTGCCGTACATTCTACAGTTTGGTAGTTGTAAACAACGGAATGTTTTCTGTTTCTTTGTTTCTCATCTGTTTCAGACTGAGTATCGTTGTACATAACGTCATTCATCTGTTTCAGACTGAGTATCGTTGTACATAACGTCATTCGGAATATAAATAAATAATACCGCTGAATATATCACATGAAGTGATGAGGCGTGTTTGTGTAATAACACAAGTATTTAAGAAGAAATTTGTGTCCAGTTATTCTTCTTATGATTCTAGCTTCCAGAACTGATTTCCCTTTTAGAAATTATCAGCAGAACAAGAATAATTCGATGGAAGTGTAAATCACCTCTTACTCCGATTAGGATAGTGATCTTTTTTGACGGTGGGCCAAGATGGGGGGGGGGGGGAGGGGGAGAAAAACACTGCGAGTCCTGAATCAGAAAGCTATTCGCTACACTTTTAGCCATTACAAAATGGTTCGAATGGCTCTGAGCACTATGGGACTTAACAGCTATGGTCATCAGTCCCCTAGAACTTAGAACTACTTAAACCTAACTAACCTAAGGACAGCACACAACACCCAGCCATCACGAGGCAGAGAAAATCCCTGACCCCGCCGGGAATCGAACCCGGGAACCCGGGCGTGGGAAGCGAGAACGCTACCGCGCGACCACGAGATGCGGGCTAGCCATTACATTTAAAAACAATTTTAAGGAGTTAAGGTATTACAGTCGACACCAGATCTCAAAGTTTCTCAATGCTTATGGCCTGTTTCACCTAAAATATTATGAGTTAACAGTTCTGGAAAGTATTTCCGTCAACTAGGTCAGTTACTAGCAGAGCGATGGGAACAACAGGCACTAGTTTAGTCTGACTGCGTCAGGTGACCCTGATGATCTCTGATTATAAGTGATGTGCAAACACTGCGAACATCCATAATTAAGTGGAACAATATGTTTTAGCTGCATAGTAATAAGCAGACATTACAAGCAGTACCTCTTTGTCCCCAAAGCCATTCAGATCACCCCATATGAACACGTGCACCTAAAATTGTAGTTAAAAAAGATGAATGGATCCACGGGAGTTGTGAATTCGCGAAATTAACGCATGTGGCCTCGATTTTGTGCCAACAACAAAACATACGTAGCTTTCAGCGTAATGCGGGATAACACGAACACATCCCGTCTGTGCTGCACCACGTACAGAAATTTAAGTTAACGTTAATACGGCGGGATTTACTCTGTTTGAACCTAGTTGTAGGTCGTCAGTAGCGAAAATTAGACCCTTTCATGTTTTCTATTGCAATAGTTAATACGACGAATACCCTTTCAGGCACACGTACGAAATATGCAGTACAGTTTAAGTGTTCATTTGGTATTATACTGACATGAAGAGAGACGAAACAGTGACACTACTGCGAAACGTTGACGGACTCTTCATGTCATGTATCAATATTCCCACGTTTGTTCACACTATTGGTTACCCTTCACGTGTGGTTCAAATCATTTCCGGGAGATGATAGATAATCCTGCTTTTCTCACCACGTAACTATGTGACGACCAGTTGGACTGCTGAAACTGAACTTCTGGCCTCCACGTAACGTGATTCAGACGTAAAACAAAAATATATCGTCTAAAATGCAAATGATTCTTGTGGAAATGATTCTAAAAATTAGTGAACAAGAATGCCTTTTTCCTTCCAAGTGAACAAACTATGACCAAGTGAAAAATCATTACGTCACTGTTATTTGATATCTACAGGCTAAACATTCAGTCTTTCCGTGATCACAAGAAAGTAATTGTAAGACTACGCTAAGTATATCTGCGCAGTTTGTTGCACTGGTAGCCTAAGCCACACTTTCACATGTGCTTCATTTGCTGCCCATACACCTGCGCGACACTCACTTTATATCCACCTGTTTGCTAACATATCTACCGTCACTGCCTCTATGGGGTCTCGTATTTGTTTCGTAGGAGTCTGCACATCAGCAAACTTGAGTTGTAAAGCTACCATGGGCTCCCACAGAATACCATTAGTAAGCGCAGACTACAGTACTTTTCCTTGCAGCTTTGGCCAGTTAAGGTTCTATCCGTGTTAACTGTATGTCAGGTGTGTTGCAGAACTACCAGCTGTTACCTCATATTGATGGTTTTCGTTATGTATCTTACTAGGTTTCCCTAAAAACCGGTAGCGGCGAACCGTCTTGAAAATAAGTGAAGATACAAAGAGGGGCTGGGCAAACCCCCGAAATTTTTTGTTCTTCATAGTTTCCTTCGGTCTAATATTTAAAAATTAACAGTATTTATAGAACAACTGAAATTTTCAATGTTTAATTCAAGTTTTATTCGAAAATGGTTGATCTGTATAGTGAAAAAGAGGGATTTTGCAATGAAAATATAGAAAACAAGCCGCGCGGAGAGGCCGTGCGGTTAGTGATGCCATGACACGGATTGCGCGCCCCCTCCCGCTGGAAGCTCTAGTCCACTCTCGGGAATGGGTGTGTGTGTGTTGTTCTTACCATAAGTTACTTTTAGTACTGTGTAACTCTAGGGACCAATGACCTCAACAGTTTGGTCCCTTAGGAATTCACACACATTTGAACATTTTTGAAGAAAAGAGTACATAATTATCATATACTGCTATACAACGCAATTTCCTCAGCAGAAAGGTAAAACAGAGAAAAGGGAAACCAAATATGTATCAAACATCGGTTCAATACTTTGTAGAATTCCTATAAAACATGTTTCTATAATTCATAAACACACATCACATTTATCAATAATAACGGGAAAGATAAATAACACTGTACTGAGCACCAAATAGCAACAATAATATATGTATCTTTCATGTTTGTGTGCGTAAACTGTACTTGCACCATAACGTTATATAAAAACGCAGGACATTATCGACCTGTACTACATTTTATTAGGTATGAAATACAGTTTATATTGTGTAACGGTGTAAAATGGCCCAACACTAAATGACGTGCGGTTCTAATTACGTGCAAAACAAATAAAAAAAATAAACAGAAGTCGTCGGCTCCCACTTACTCTCATACACATTCATTTATTTTTCTTTGTGTACGAATTCTACCAGTACTACATGTAATTCCACCATTTACTGCGAAATTTATATAGTGTATGAAAACTACCGAAGTGTAGTTTTGGCAACAGCAACTCTGTCCTTAACGTAATCCCACGAAAGAAAGTCACGAGAGGTTATGTCCGGTAATCTTCATAGCTGTGATGTTTGGATCGTCTGTACCGCTCCATCTGTCCGGAAAGATTTCATTCAAAAAGTGGCGAACGAATAACCCCAAAGCGTGGCGGTGGTGTATTTGGTTGAAACATTACCAATTGCTGCAATTTCTGTAACTAATATCGAGCGAATGTAGAAGTGTATACATACAAATTGCGTGAGTTAAGCTACCATTGGCAAAATACCTCATTGACATGTGGAAGAGTAGCGATAAAAAGCTGTATTATTTAAACTGCCATTTGAAACAAACCGCGTCGCTGAATCTAGTATAATTCCTAAGGAATAAATTTTTGTAATTAGGGAAACTCCTTATGCTCGTCCTGTACTTGTAGGTGATGGTATGTTAGATGTCGTCTGTAGTCACTCTGGAGTAGTTGATTTTAATTTCCTCTGAAACTTGTCAGGCAGAGATAGGTGGAATAAATCGGAGCCAGTAAAGGGCTTCTTCCCGTCCGATATCTGCCCTGATGCTAGGATTCCCCTGCGTGAAGCAGAGCGGCATTTGGTGGTGGCTTGTGGGACAGGGGGGGGGGGAGGGGGAGAGTGGAGACTGGTGCGGGGGTTGGCTAACGTGGCGCAGCTAGTGAGCCGTGCAGCCAGGGTCACGCTGAATGCTGACACAGTCAGCGCACGCTCGCTGGGTCGCTGACGGCCTGTCCGGCGCAGACGACGCCCTCTGACGTGACGTTTACGCCACGCTGGGCTTCAGGGCCCTGGGTAATCACTCACGCAGCCGCGCGTGTCTGGCTCAACATTTCACTCGTGAATAGCGGCGCAGGGGAAATACCACACTGAGGGATGCACGTCTTTTCACGCACCGCGATTAATCTTCATACACCGGGCTCAGTAGAAACGTATGTGATACAGAAGTTAATGTGTATCTCTTTTCGCACTTCTGTGAATTTTGTGGCCGGACGTACTGCAGTTTTAGTAACCGTACTGACATCCGTCTAAAGCTCGTGATTTTGCAAAGAGACGGTGCTGACGTCAAAAACTCACACAACTCTGAACGCTAGCTGCCATTTCCAAAAGTAACACTTAGCTGGTAACTACAGTTCAAATAGAGACTGGATATAATCTGCAGATATCTTTCTACCGGGATGCAGAAAAATAATTTACAGACGCCCGTCACACACTTTTGTTGTTTACTAGATTTATTCACATTATTCTCAGAGACAGAATTTTAGAAGTTTCTTTGATTAATTTAGTTCAATAATAAACTTGTTCCTAATCCACCAAACATAACACATACAATCTGTGTTACACTGTTCTGATCAGAGACTGTGTGCTTCAATGTTCAAATGTTCAAACGTGTGTGAAATCCTATGGGACTTAACTGCTAAGGTCATCAGACCCTAAGCTTACACAATACTTAACCTAAATTATCCTAAGGACAACCACACACACCCATGCCCGAGGGAGGAGTCGAACCTCAGCCGGGACCAGCCGCACAGTCTATGACTGCAGCGTCTTAAACCTCTCGGCTAATCCCACACTGAGCTTCAATAATAGACGCCTTACGATATATACAGGGTGACTTTTCCACGGTGTACAACTCTAGGGATTGATCGATGAGAGGATACGGAACAAAAACGCCTAAAGAACTTATATCCGGAAATGCATGATTTACATGCTAGACACCATTTATACAATAATACATTCTAATAGAGACTGCGGTATAATACGCGCTGTACCATGCAGGCACAGTTACAGTATGAGTTGAAAATGGTTTCCTTGTGGCTCAACGCATGCGTGTTCGCGCCGTAACGTGTTCTGTCTCACACGTTCACTTCAGCCAGGCTGCATTAGAACAGTGTCCACATCTGGAATAGGCTCTGCATACACTATATTTTTGAGACGGCCCACAGCCAGAAATAGCAGAGCTGGAGACCCGGTGAACGAACAGGCCATACAACTGGACCGCCTCGTCCGATTCATCTACCAGGGACGCCACGACTGAGACGCGTCCGGACATTAACGGCAATGTGGGCTGGAGCACCGTCGTGTAGCAGCCATATAAGCCTTCGATTCGTCATTGGCAGTTCTTCCAGCAAGGGAGGCAAAGCCACCCGCAAGAAATGCAGATAGTTCTGTTCTGTTAGGTGACATCGAAGGAAGACTGTCCCCAAAATACGGTGGCCAGCTATCCTGGCCCACACATTTCGGCTCCCCCGATGCTGATGATTCGCTGTCAACATACCACGTGGGTTCTGCATACTATTCCATAGATGACTGTCATGTAAGTTGAAGATACCACTTTGCGTAAAGGCGGTCTCATCTCTGAACAGGATGGATGATAAAAATCCAGGAATCGTGAATTCCTAGTGAAGAAACGAGTGAAACAACTGCTAGCGACGTGGGAGGTCGGTCGCTAGTAACCTCTGTAAGTGATAAGGGTCGCAAAAATTATCATGGAGAATGTTCCACAGGGTCGTATGGCTTACCCTGTACTGGTGGTACTGACATGGCAGTCGCCTTCCACAGTGTTAATGACATTTTCCTCCAAGTATGGTGTCCGAACATTTCGGGTACGATCCTCATAATTTCCTGCTTTTTGAAACGACAGTGTCTCAGACAAACGGCGAAACATTTTTGCAGACATTGAATGCTGTGGTTAGTGTTGGCGGGGATAGGTCTCCTGATACAACCTTGCTGCCCGCCGCCCATAGCCAGATGCCTTTCCGCAAGTAAACACCATGTCGGCAAGCTCTTGATTCGAAAAGGGAACCGTTGTGTGAAACGCAGTATCACATCCACTACAAGGTGAGTAGTGAATAATATTACCAATTATTATGGCAGGCAGGAAAGGGCGCTAGGGCAAGACGTATGAAGAACAATACCACCCTCTAGGAGGAAACCATGCATACCGTAACTGCGGCTGCATGGTACAGCGCGTATTAGACCGCAGCCTCTGTAACATGCATTTCCAGACATGAGTTCATTACACCTTTTTTGTTCCGTATCTGTGGAAAAAATTATCCTGCATTTTTCATTATTCTTTGGAAACATACACTCCTGAAAACATCTCTCGCAGTTATGTGTTACCTTTTTTATTACGGTCGACGACATACGGCTCATGTCGATCATCAGTCACACTACTGCCTGGGTCCCCCACAGGCTGTGTAATTTCTCAGTGCTTTTCTGCTATACATTCCCGGTTGATAAACAGTAACTACACCGTGTTTGCACTAGAGATGGGGGATCCGCTCTTGAACTAATTCATAGAGTTCAATCTTTCAAAGGAGTGAACAATCAGTGATTCAGAAAAAAAGAACGGTAGCTCCAAACGTTTCCCACGGCAGAGAGAGAGAGAGAGAGAGAGAGAGAGACGGAGCATATCAGCAGCGCCTCTGCTGGTCAGAGCACAGTGCACGCCACACAACACAGCCAGCGCCGGCCTCTGCCCTGCTTCTACCTTGGCTGCCTGCATTGTGCAGTGCCCCATTGGATTTTGTGTTTCACATATGCCCGGCAGTCTCTGTGCGTCGTCTGCCGTGTGCACTGTGCAGTGTCTGGCGCAGCTTAACTTCGCATCGCACTCTGTCGGCGATCGTTTCAGTCGCACGTCCTGCCCTCTGGGCAGTTGATGCGAGCAACAGGACAGAGAGCCACCTATCGGATAACATTGGAACTACTTGCAAAAACCGGCTCGCAAGGGAACGGACGATTTGGCTCCGAGCGGGTGAGTTCACCGCTTCCCCCACCCTCGGAACTCGCCCGCTCAACGCTCACCCCACCGTCTCGACTCTAGCCAGAGCGTCGAGCAAAGCGACTCTGGTGTCACTCTGGTCTCTGCGGTCTCAGCTCACGCAGTAATAAAGCTCGCGGCTCGACCTGCTCGACTCAGCGCCTCTGCATCGGAGTTTGTCCCCACTGGATATTGTTCTTCGTAGTAATACCGCTATTTATATTACATTATTATGTTATGTATACATCAATTGTTTTTATTTTATTTTTATTTGTTTAAACTGATTAGATTAGGTTCCTGATGACTCCTCTTACTTTAGGATTTTTATTATGGACACTCGAATTTACGCTTTAATTACGAGCGAACCGATAAACGTATCGCAAAATGTGATACACCAATATTTTCCTTGTTTTATTCTGCGTAAGGCTATATGCATCACTTTCGTTTTACAGTCAAATTTATATTTTTTTTCTTATTCTGGTACGGATTTTGCGATTTTAGGCGTCTTCGAAAGGAAAAATATATGGCTTGCGATGTATTTGTATGAGGTTAATGAAATTTTAATACATTATAGCCAAATATATTGTTAATGTAAATCTCAAGTTACAACATTTTCCGATCACCCAAAAAACCACGCTAGTGCAAAATAAATCAATAATCAAAAACTTTGTCATATCGTGGAAATTTCAATAAACAATACAAAATTCTTACTCATTATCTGTGTTACTTCAAAATAGGATCAAATAAGATCAAAATACAGGTATAGTACTGGAATAAACCAAGTTTAAAGGGCAATGTGCCTTTCATTTATTTTCTTTTGTAAATGAGTGGTGAGTCATGAAAAAGAGCTAATTCATTTCAGGGAGTGAACAGTTCTGATCCAATCTCTGAAAAGAACAGTTTTGCCCATCTCTAGTTTGCACACTACACGGCCCGTTCAGTCCGTATCCTCCCATCCATCCATGCGGTGTGAAAACTTATAAAACCAACATTTCATAATGGCAGGTTGTTTATCCTTACCAGTTTAGATGTATGTGGTACTAAAATGCTGCCGGCCGAAGTGGCCGTGCGGTTAAAGGCGCTGCAGTCTGGAACCGCAAGACCGCTACGGTCGCAGGTTCGAATCCTGCCTCGGGCATAGATGTTTGTGATGTCCTTAGGTTAGTTAGGTTTAACTAGTTCTAAGTTTCAGGGGACTAATGACCTCCGCAGTTGAGTCCCATAGTGCTCAGAGCCATTTGAACCATTTGAACTAAAATGCTCCTCAACAATAAAGTACATATATAGAAATTTTCGAACAAATACCATCTGCAAAGAATATCATAAAAAAAGACGTTTTTCTACATTCAGTTTTGGAGAGGATAAGAGTTCACAGTTTGGGATCCAAGTATTTTTCTCCCATTCAGCATTTATTTCACCTATGGAAAAGATTCGTTCATGTGAAAACTGCCTACTTGTATCGTTGTTCCGAGTCTGTATCAAGATGTAGGCCACTATATACACTATGTGATCAAAAGTATCCGGACACGTGGCTGAAAATGACTTACATGTTCGTGGCGCCCTCCATCGGTGATGCTGGAATTCAATATGGTGTTGACCCACCCTTAGCCTTGATGACAACCTACACTCTCCCAGGCGTACCTTCAATCATGTGATGGGTAGTTTCTTGGGGAATGGCAGCCCATTCTTCACGGAGTGCTGCACTGAGGGGAGGTATCGAAGTCGGTCGGTGAGGACTGGCACGAAGGCGGCGTTTCAGAACATCCCAAAGGTGTCAGATAGGGTTCAAGTCAGGACTCTGAGCAGGCCAGTACATTACAGGGATGTTATTATCGTGGAACAACTCCGCCACAGGCCGTACATTATGAACAGGTGCTCGATCGTGTTGAAATATGTAATCGCCATCTCCGAATTGCTCTTTAACAGTCTGAAGCAAGAAGGTGCTTAAAACATCAATGCAGGCATGTGTTGTGATAGTGTCACGCAAAACAACAAGAGTGCTGGCCCACTCCATGAAAAATACGACCACACCATAACACCATCGCCTCCGAATTTTACTGTTGGCATTACACACGCTGGCAGATAATGTTCACCGGGCATTCGCCATAACCATACACTGCCATCGGATCGCCGCATTGCGTACTGTGATTCATCACGTCACACAACGTTTTCCCACTGTTCAATCGTCCAATGTTTACGCTCCTTACACCAAGCGATGCGTCGTTTGACAATTACTGGCGGGATGTGTGGCTTATGGGCAGCCGCTCGACCATGAAATCCTAGTTTTCTCACCTCCCTCCTAGCTTTCATAGTACTTGCAGTGGATCTTGTGTGTGTGTGTGTGTGTGTGTGTGTGTGTGTGTGTTGGGGCTTATGGGCGCTTAACGTCGAGGTCATCAGCGCCCTGACACACATTAAAGGGAACGAATGTGGACATACATAATAAAACTGAAACACACACGCAAAGAAAGCAGGAAAAGAAGGAAAATGCGACATAAGAAAGTAGAACCTAGGGAAACGGAAAACGTAGCAACAAGAAGGCTACAGTAAATTGACATTGGCTGGCCACTTACATAAGATATGGGTGAGCTTGTCACACAGTGAGCAAATTAAGATCCTTTCCCCAAAATCTTTGTAAAAACATTTGACATGGCCCAGAACTTTAAAACTTTAACCACATTCGTCCGAGTGTTGCCTAAAAGAGATGGTAGGTCCGCTGGCAAGTCAGCCGCGGCCCGCTGGTCAGAAAATAAAACGCAATCCAATAAAAAGGGCGCACAGTGACTTGGACGTCACAAGCACCACACATTGGAGGGTCCTCCCGCCGGAGCATGAAGCGTCATAGGGCTGTGGCCTATCCGAAGCCGAGTGAGGAGAACCTCGTCCCGTCGACGGGGCTGATAGGAAGTACACCACACACGGGTTGTGGGCTAGATTATACAGAGCTTATTCTCAGTCAGCCACTCATCCTCCCACCGACGCATGACTCGTGAGCTCAACAGCGAGGTGAGTGCGTGCAGGGGTATAGCACACTGAGATACTTGTGGATCGAGACATGCCTCCTTGGATGCGAGATCTGCCCTTTCATTCCCAGCAATGCCGACATGCCCCGGAACCCAGCAGAAAGCCACCACCTTCCCCAAGCGCTGTAGGTGGAGGAGGGCATCCTGGATGGTCTGGACTATTTTATCTGCTATATACAAACGTTGCAAAGAGTGAAGGGCACTTAGTGAATCGGAACATACAAAAAATTTAGGACAGGAATAATGTCTCATCTGCTCCAGTGCCCGCAAGATCGCAGACAATTCTGCATTAAAGACAGTAAAAGTCTGAGGCAGTCGGACCTTGAGGACACGATCCGGAAAAACAACAAAGCAACCAACGGAATCCCCTTGTTTGGACCCATCCGTAAAAACAGCTACATAGTCGTGGTGCTCAGATAAAATGGCAGAAAATGCTGCATTAAAAACGGTGGCAGGAGTGGAATCTCTCTTGTACTGCAATAAATCTAAAATAACTCCGGGCCTCTTCATTAACCAGGCTGGCAGGCGGTTAAAACCCAGGATTTGGGGTTGTACAGACTCCACACCGAGGAACTCTAGCACACGTTGCACACGGATCCCAAACGGCAACGTAGCCCAGGGACAGTGGGAAGAAAAGGCGGTTCAGAGGTGGATGAGCAACAAGATGGTGAGCAGTGGATCTTGATGCAGTTAGGAATTCCTGTGTAATGGTGTGGATAGATGTCTGCCTAATACACATTACGACCCTCTTCAACAGTCGGCGGTCTCTGTTAGTCAGCAGAGGAGGTCGGCCTGTACGCTTTTGTGCTGTACGTGTCCCTTCACGTTTCCACTTCAATATCACATCGGAAACAGTGGACCTACAGATGTTTAGGAATGTAGAAATCGCGCGTGGAGACGTATGACACAAGTGACAACCAACCACGTGACCACCTTAGAAGTCCGTGAGTTCCTCAGAGCGCACCATTCTGCTCTCTCACGATGTCTAATGACTACTGAGATCGCTGAAATGGAGTACCTGGCAGTTGGTGGCAGCACGATGCACCTAATAAGAAAAATATATGTTTTGGGGGGTGTCCGGACACTTTTGATCACATACTTTAGATGACTGTATTGAAGGAAATGCACGAAGCACTTTGATATTCCAAAGAGCATTTCGTCTAGGAGGTTATTACTGCTTTGGGAGAACTTGGAAAAAAAAATTCGGATAGAACGATAGAGAAAGTTAGCTGCTAGTGACAAATTATCTAGCATTATCAGCCACAAAGTCTTCATAGTAGGGGTAGGAGGAGGACAGTTGACGCATTTATACTAGAATTTTATATCATGCACAAGAGTAATCCGTGGTAAATGGCTCAAATGGCTCTGAGCACTATGGAACTTAATTTCTGAGGTCATCAGTCCCCTAGCACTTAGAAGTACTTAAACCTAACTAACCTAAGGACATCTCACACATCCCTGCCCGAGACAGGATTCGAACCTGCGACCGTAGCGGTCGCGCGGTTCCAGACTAGCGCCTAGAACCGCTCGGCCACTTCCGCTGGCAATCTATGGGAAATGAACTGCGCCGTGCATACCTACGTTTTATGCAAAATTTTAAAACTATTAAATCAAACATTGAACTTAGTAATGAATCATTGCTAATTGCCTACATGCTCAAGTCAAATGGCTACAGTCTCAGTAGCACGCATCCGAATTCGAAGTTAAGCTTATTCCCATCGCTTCTACCCGGCAGTGTCGTCCATTATAATTAAAGTAGCATAAGTGAAATGTTATTACGTTTTCCAATTAACCATTAATTTTCCTTATATAGTATCTCTTGCGTAAGTTTACACTTGTCTGGTCTGATAGAGCTTCTCCGTTATGATGAAAGCAACAGACCAGTTTATGAGGCTAGTAATACGCCACGTTACGAGGAACGCCCCCATTATGCGAAGTTGGGCGCTTCGTCCAGTTTACGTACGGCACTACTTGCCGTCAAGTCTGTGGCGAACTTTATACGAGCCTCTACTGGCACAAACAGCTCAGACACGTGTTACCTGCACGAGTGAACACCAGCTTCTTACAACCACGAGAAACCGCACATTAGTAAAATCGAGTCCACAAGGTGAAAGTCTCTCGTTCTGTATCTTTTTATCATGATTTTTAAGACCTTCAGTAAACAACACTGTTGTTGAATACATTTAGCAATGAACTTCCTCCTCCTTGCACAGCCATTGAGTACATGGAATCATTCAAGAAAAACTTTCTGTATTTCATATACGAAACGTCAAGCACCATCACTTCCAATAAAATACATATAGTTTTGATGTTACTCCTTTGGCAGGGGACAACGAGTGATGTCGGACTAAATTGCTGCACCTTTTCTCAGTTGCAAATTACAAGCAGTGATGATCGTAGCCAGGTGGCTGCCGTGATCTTTTTCTCCTAACCATTTGCTTCTAGATGATAAATGCAGAATATTCGAGCCCCACTTAAATACACAGCAGTGGATATGTGTAATACGAAGAACGACCGCAAAAAGAGGTACAAGTGTTGCAAAAGTTTCCCATGCTGATGTGACAGAAACCGGGTCGCAATCACTCACACCTCTCAAAAATCGATCGAGAACACTGTGGCACGTGATTTTTAATGCGGCAACCCACAATTATGCGATATATTTATTGCATTAATTTAGATTTAGCTGCCCCAATATTTAGCCAATTACACTGTTATTTAATACATCATTTATGATGTCGAACTGTAAATATTTCCATACTTCTGACTCTTTCTTAGTTACGTATGATCCCTCCAGCACCGGAACCGCTCCGTGGATCGTATGTTCGCGACATTCAAAAGGAATTAATTCTTCCTCAAGCAATTTTCAGGAAACATTTCGGTGTGTAAGAATCGCGTCCTACACACTCACTTCGCTACTTGAGAGCTGACTACGAGTTCATAATACGAACCCTAATATCTGTTCAAAAATGGTTCAAATGGCTCTGAGCACTATGGGACTTAACATCTGTGGTCATCAGTCCCCTAGAGCTTAGAACTACTTAAACCTAACTAACCTAAGGACATCACACACATCCATGCCCGAGGTAGGATTCGAACCTGCGACAGTAGCAGCCGCGCGGTTCCGGACTGAGCGCCTAGAACCGCTAGACCACCGCGGCCGGCCTAATATCTGTTACTCGCTGTAATAAGTTAACATCAGTTTCATCAGTTTAAAGAAACATTTCATACAGATGCACCGTGTAATCTGAAAAGAGAAAAGTGTTTTCGCTTTCTTTCAGCGATGTTGAAAGATATTAACATAGAGGGCTTTGATTTACTGGCTTTATCTATGTGGAATAGGCTAAGCTTGCGTCTTTTAAGTTTATATGGCTATTGTCCAGTACACACTCAAGAGTTTGACAGAGGATTCGTCGAACTGATTTCACACTGTTTCTCTGCCGTTCCAGTTTCGAAAAGCGCGTGCGAGTTCTGATTTCTCCTTTTTAAGGCGATTATCATTTCTCTCTACTTATATGGATGTCAACAAAATTTTTTCTCATTTGGAGCAGAAAGTTTGAGACTGAAGATTATATATACCTGGCGTGCTAAAATCCAACGGTTTTTCCATGGTCACTACCGCTGTGGTTCTCTCCTTGCTACCTACAACGATTGTTCACTGCAGCAGGGGAGTCCAGGATCCATTCATCAACAATCTGTCTCTTACTGACTGAAGATGTTATCATGTTTATGTAAATCTATAACTTCCCTAAAAACGCGGGTGTGAGCACTCTTTTCTACAGCAAACATTTCAGAGTCAGCGAATTTTACTATGTGGTAGATCTCACAAAGCGGGTGCTTCGCCACGACCGATTTCTCGACCTACCCCAAGCTGCAATGCTGCTAATGCTCAGTGATTCTGGTGTTGATTGATCGCCCAGTCACTCCAACATGGACTTTTCCAAATATACTTGGTATGTGTGACACATTTCCGACACTGCTGGCGGTTCCCTTTTCTCCTTTACCAATCTGAGAAACTTTTTCATCTTTTTGTCGGTTAAAAAATTGTCTTTACGCTTTGTTTGCACAACCTATTAGACCCTACGACAAATCGAGATCTAACGAGGAGAACACGACAAGTGCAACTACCCGGTGTCCCAGAAACTTCACACACTGGAAGAGGGGTCAAAATAAGTGAGCATATGTCTCGGCTTATACATAAATACTCGAACGTTTCTGTGAAAACGAGGGTCAAAGTTCTCGAGGTATTTCATGTGCCTCTTAGCGAGTAAATAATTTAACCGAGGCAGCACATATTTGCGCCCCTGATCGAAACCCGATTATTTTTTATTATTTTCTTTTTCATTATCTAGCCATGACCGCATGTCGCACTACCCGAATATTTTCTAATACATATTGAAATACTGTTGCCTTTATTCATTTACAAGTTGAATGTCTGGCGAATAAATTAAAAACACAATAAGAACGAGAAAATTATTTGTAATTGTTTTCGATGAATTTCTTGTGGAGCATCTTGATCCATAATCAACTGCAAGCACCAGTTTTCGGTAAAATGATCCGTTAAGCATGGTGCCGTGAAATTATTGCCAACCCGTGAAATATACAGCAATGTGAAAGACGTTTCTTTTCCGAGCGAGATTCATACGAAGAAATGTCATTGTTGCGAACTTGCCTTAAATCGTTGATTGTGGTGTTACGAATTTCTATGTTCAGAATGTTTCTACGATCGATATCATCCAAGGGAATGCACCGAAGTTTCTTGAAAGATGAACATATGAATAAACTATTAGAATTAATATAATAATTGATATAAGAATTAAGCATAAGATTATGAGAATTTTAAAAGATAGTAACCATTGAAAATATGAAATTTGTGGAATACATTATTCTAGATAATATGTTTAAGTTATTAACATTGAAATTTAAAATGATGTTACATTAATAACTGGTGCAATCGCTAGAGTGTTCAATGCGAGCATGCAAACGTGCATGTATTGTGTCGTACAAGTGCAGGATGTCAGATTGCGGGATGCGTTTGCATGCCTGTTGCACATGGTCGGTCAGCACAAGGACGTCTAATGCTGATTGTGGATGATGCCGGATTGTGGATGTGCTCGACTGGGACAGATCTCGTCATCGAGTAGGCCAAGGCAAAGGGTCGACACACAATTGAGTAAGTTGGGTCACAACAGCGGTAACTGGTCGAGCATTAACCTGTTGGAAAACGCCTTCTGGATTGCTGTTCATGAATGGCAGTAAAATAGGTCGAATCACCAGATTGACGTACAGATTTGCGGTCAGTGTGCTTGACATAACCACGACAGTGCTCGTGCCGTGGTACAAAATCGCACTCCTGACCATGACTCCTATAGTAAGTCCAGCACGTCTAGCATGCAGACATGTTGGTTGCAGGCCCTCAGCTGGCCTTCAGACCACCATACGGGCATCACTGGCACCAAGGCAGAAGCAGCTTTCGACAGAAACAACAGACCTCCACCCTGCCCTACCATGAGCTCCTGTTTGACGCCATTGAAGCCACAAATGGCGGTGGTCTGGGGTCAGTGGATCGCACGCTGTGGGGCGTCAATATACACCAACTCTTGTTCAGGCAAATCGATTAACGAGGCCAAGGAGGCCGTCTGAACTCTGTCCACATACTGATGTAACTGCTCCTCATCCCACTGCATTTCCCAAATGCAACGACACTCAAGCTATTTTTGAACCCCGATGGTCAATCTCTGCCTAATGATGAGTTCCCTCAATTGCTGTAAGGGTAACCCTTCCACCATGGCTCGGGAGAGGAGGTTCTGCAACTCACCTCTAGCTAACGGGTGCAACAGCGGCAGAATTACTTGGTGCTGAACGCGAAAGGCAGCAGCATGTTGTTCAAGGCGAAGAAACAATCATAATAATTCCTCGACCTGTACAAGCCGCTCCATGACGAATTCAGTAATATCACGAAAGAAATACGCCATAGGATTGGGCAACTTGGCAAACATTGCCTCTAACTTCACAGATGATATAACAGTACCTCTCCCGGGCTGGCTCTCGCCCCCTCCCTGACACAGCAAAATAGTTAAAATGGCTCTGAGCACAATGGGAGTTAACTGCTGTGGTCATCAGTCCCCTGGAACTTAGAACTACTTAAACCTAGCTAACCTAAGGACATCACGCACATCCATGCCCGAGACAGGATTCGAATCTGCGACCGCAGCGGTCGCTCGGTTCCAGACTGTAGCGCCTAGAACCGCTCAGCCACTCCGGCCGGCATGACACAGCAAGTCCCGCTCTTCAGTCCTATTCCCATTCAGCTCTAAATAAGTAAGCTTAAACTGCAATGCCCTAACCAAAGATCCCAAATTGAGGGTTAATTTTTTGTGATGATTTTCCAAAGCTAACAAGCGCGAATCCGCTATTCGATTAGTTAAATGCATGAACTGCAGTCGCACCCTATCCAATAGAATGTCACTAGGTTGAGTGTCTTCAAATACACGGTGTCCTGAAGGCCTCTAACAGCCTTAAACAAACATTCAATTGCCGCTCCTGTCTCACCCACCCCCGCCGGCGTGACGTCAACCGGATGAAGAACGACAGCACGCAAACGGGCCACTTAATCTAGAACACTGCCCTCAATAGGTTGGCCCCTTATTGCCAACTCGTAAACAAGATGGTCATTCCTGAGTAGGCCAATCCCCGGACACTGTATGTCCGCCATTACAATACACCTGAAAAATCAACAAGGAAAACAATATGGTGCCACAAAACAGAAATAAAATTGAAACTGACAGTAACTAGAATGGCAAGAACACAAGCGTAACCACGGTCTACTACCAGTGAAATCACTGGGCTAGCAGGACACAACGGATGAGGTTATACTTGTGGAAAGAGGCCCAAATAAGATACTGTCAGTTGCACTGAACATATAAACATTATTTGTTAAAACACACAATCACACAAGCAACAATCAGAAACTCTCAAGGTTTTAACGAAAGACCTCCTTCGATTTAATTTAGATCGGCTGAAGGCCACATCGAAAATTTAAAAAAAATATCTTCAATATAAATAGGCTGAAAGCATTAGCTTACATTTTTTCCATATAACTCGGCTGAAGGCCACACATTAATCAAGAACAGTGTTACGGCCTAGGGCCGAGACAAAGATTTTTCGATGTTTAATCTAAATAGGGTGAAAACTCGGCTGAAGTAACCGATTTGCTTCACTGTGGAGCCTACCCGATAGTCTTCTCTCTTAGTAGTTCCTTGTGGTCGTCCGAAGACCGATCTTCTTGCGGCCCTGCTTTCTCGTGACCGCCAGTACCAGCAGTCATTACAGTGGCTACATTCCTGCCACGTTTAGCCGGCCGAAGTGGCCGCGCGGTTCTGGCGCTGCAGTCTGGAACCGCGAGACCGCTATGGTCGCAGGTTCGAATCCTGCCTCGGGCATGGATGTGTGTGATGTCCTTAGGTTAGTTAGGTTTAACTAGTTTTAAGTTCTAGGGGACTAATGACCTCAGCAGTTGAGTCCCGTAGTGCTCAGAACCATTTTTTGAACCTGCCATGTTTTTCTGCAATATCTGCAGAAATATCATCCAGCTTCTCGTAGCCCTATTACACAGCATCGTTCAAACCCACAGAGGTGTTGATAATGCCGTCTTTGTCGACTTAAATGCATTCTTCACTAGCATCAACGTGCAGTCTCCAATGTAACTAACGCTTAAGACCGTTACAGCGTGTGACAAACTACCTGATTGCTACTGTTTCTGGCTCTTCGGCCGACATTTGTTTCATGAAGTTTCTGACGTTTCACCAGCACGAGTGGCTGGCATTGCAAAGCTTCACCCTCCATTGCTGGTGGTGGACTGGAGTAGAGCTCGCAATCGCAGATTACATGAACCTGGCGTGCCAACGTCCAAGGGCATTTGTGCGGTTCTTCCCTTGTTACCTACAAAGGTCGTTCGCCGCAGCACGGGAATTAACGATCGTTCACCTTGAAGCTTTCTTCTTTCTTGCTGATACTATTGTCACGTCTGTGTATTTGTACAGTTTCTCTGAATAAGCGGATATGATAGCTCTTCTGTACAGCAAAATCTTCGGTGTTGGCGAATTTTACTATGTGGTCGGAGTTACACAGAGCGTGTTCTGCCACGGCTGATTTCTCCACCTGCCCCATCCTGCGGTGCCACGTATGTTCGGTGATCCTGGTCTTGATTGATCATCCAGTCATTCCAAAAGAGACTTTTCCGCAATCGGGTGGTATGTGGTATATTCCCGGCATTGCAAATGGTTACTTTTCTCCTTTGCAGATCTGAGACATTCTTCAATCTACTTTGCCTGTTTATAAATATTCTTTACGACGTGTTTGCTGCATATAGGGCCGATAGTGGCCGTTACTCTGGGAATGAATGGCAGAAAAGCCGTACCAGATATTTCTTTCTTCGATGTGCCACTTCGCATAGTTTTTGAATCTGTGTAACTTCTTATGTAGCCGGTGAAGTACCCATTGTTCTCCAGACCGCATTCCGGGCGTTGCATGTGGCGCCGGAGGTTCTGCGGCTCAGGTATTCGTGTTGCTCGTGCTACGAGCGTGTTAAACATGCCTCTTTTCTGGCTCTGGTAGTGATGTGACAGTCTGCGTAAGTATTGGTCAGTACGTATTGAATTTAGATAAACTCTGTTTTCATCGTCCCTCATGACCAACCACATCTAGAATGGTTAGCTCCATGGTAAATTTTATGTTGGCATTGAGGCTATTCAAGTGTCTTAGGAATTCACCAAGTCGTTCCTTACCATGGCTCTACAAAACGAAGATATCATCGACATATATGTACTACATCTTAGGTTACGAAATGTCAAGTCTAGTTTCACCAACTGCGACATGGTCGCGTATACAAACGGTGATTCATTACTGACAAATGTTTTTTATTCCAGTCTTTGATCAGAATATCAATTCTTTAGACGATGACCGGTTTCAGTCCGTGATGACCATCCTCAGATCTTTTCTGGGATCTAAGAATGGTCATTATGGAATGAAACCTATGACCGTTTAAAGACTTGATATTCTGATCAAAGACTGGAATAAAAAACATTTGTCAAGTCTAGTACCTTCAAACGTCTGCTGTGGCTTTTCTGCCATACGTTTCCCAGAGTGACAAACTGAATGGGCCGTGTAGTGTGCAAACACGGTGTAAATGCTGTTTATCAACCGGCAAAGAAAATCAAAGTGTGTCTCAGGTCGCCAAAGGAGAAAGGGTACCCACCTGCAATGTTGAGAATATACCGCATACCATGTACTTGTGTAAAGGTCTATGTTGAAATTAGTTGACGATCAATCAACATCAGGATCACCGAACATTGCATTGCAGTGTGTGGCAGGTAGAGAAATCGGCAGTGGCAGAGCATGTGCAATGTCAGACGAGCACGTAGTAAAATTTTCCGGCACGGTAATTCTTGCTGAAGAGAAGAGCTGTCACACCCATTTGTTGAGGAAAGCTATAGAAATTCACAAACATTACAATAGCTTCAACAAGAAATAAGAAAGCCGCAAAGTGAATGGATCTGGAATTCCCGTGCTGCAGCGAACGGCCGTTGCAGGTAGCAAGGGGAGAACAGCTCCGGAAATGACTACGGAAAAGCCCTCGGACGTTGGCGGCCCAGGTACATACAAGCTGCGGCTGCGAGCTTGGCCGCAGTCCACCACCGGTAGTGGAAGGTGAAGCTTTGGCAATACCAGCAACTCGTGCTGGCGAAATGTCACAAAAATCATCAAACGAACGTTGACGAAAGAACCCGAGACAGAAGACAACAGACAGTTTTTCAACAAGTGGTCACGAAAATTTTAACAATTTTTTGACTGCGTGTTTTTAAAGCAAAAGGGATTTTCATCATCTTGGTGTTGTGATTTTTTTCCGTCAATGTATATGTAACAGATGTACGGCACAGGTACTGAACCTGGAACCTCGGAAACTAAAGTTGCAGTAGAGATACGACAACGATACCTTCATTGTGTGGAGCTATGGTGAGAAACAGCTCGGTTACTTCCTAGAGAACATGAATAGTCTCCATGCCAACATAAAATTTATCATGGATCGAGAAATGGATCTACAGCTGCCCTTCGTAGATGTGGTTGCTCATGAGGAGTGCTGAAAACCTAGGGCACAGAATATAGCAAAAATCAATACACACGGATAGATACTTACACAAACTTTCAAATCACCATCCGAGTCAGAAAAGAGACATGATTACTACTCTCGTAACACGAGAATGACGAATATGTGAGCCTCAGCACCTCACAAGCGAGATGCGATCGCTAGAAAAGCTTCTTAGTAGCAATGGTTAATTCACTAGTTGAAGTGTCACAGAATCGAACAATCGCCAAAATGACAAATAGGGAAAACAAATCTTCCAGCAGTCAAAAGCAAGTTGATACAATCCTGATAAGCGGGCAAACCAACAGGCAGGTCAACATAATCCGAATTCGGGGTCACCTGATGGATCCAGTCAATACCGGAAGAATTCTGAGCACAGTAACGTGCAGGGGCAAGACGGTCACATACTGCAACAGCATGTGGACTAAGGAGTAAAATCGTAGAAGTGGTAGACGTTAGGCAACCCAGACCATCTACACGTTTAAAGTGACTACCTTTAATGTCGACAACGTATTATGCGCTGAGCCGAAAGTCCGTAATCGGACGAGTAAATCTGTGGCGCAAGCTAAGATAGGCGGTATACCAGTTACTGTGGTTTTAGACACAGGAGCAGCGACAAGTGTGATGACCGTCGCTTTGTTCAAAGAACTACCTCAGATATATAAGATACTGGCTTTTCCGTTCAGGGTTGTATGGTAGTCGGTGCCATTATCGCCAAACCCAAGATAGTCAAAACAGAGGTCCAGTTCGAGTTTTTAATGGTAAATGGAGCCTTTAAATGCACGTTCCTGGTGATAAAAAATTTATCAGTGGCCTGTATCCTGGGATGCCATTTTATCACAGAGAGGAACGCAACGATCGACCTCTCGTCTGGTACCAGTGGCGTTGATAATTTAGGAAGTCAATTGTACTGGAATCGATCGCTCCTGTAGAGACACATGGCAAAAATTGTCAGCGTGTCTATGTCAAGTATACTAGACCTCAACTGTTATACATAACCAGTTAATTTACCCACTTGGGGATACTGTAGCTCACGATTCAGTCAAAACTGTAACTGTTACTAAAGAACTGATTCCACAAAAGATTTCCGAGTCAGAATGCTTAGATATGCAGCAGCAGGCACAATTAATAGGTATAATAAGCATATATACAGAAGTCTTCTCTGAGAAACTAAGAACCATAAAGGTTAGGTTTATAACACGAAGGTGTATCCACATGAAAAGTATTGTCGCGCAACTTATACCGTCCCTTGGACGAAAAAGGAAGCAGTAACCAGAGAAATCGAAAAATGTTGGAGGGCGTTCCTACTCTCTTTATAGCAGTCCACTATTGGCTATAGCAAAGGCAGATGGCAGAGTAAAAGTTGTGTTTGGCGCGAGGGATATTAACATGATAAATGTACCGGCATGTAACAGGCCGAAAATCTGAAGTTTAGACAGTTTAAAAGATTTATACGAATCTACAGCCCTAGACAACCTACGTGATGGGTAGACTATATGGGTGAATTTCAGCAAACGTACAATAATTTGTCCCATTCTTCCACTGACTATGCCCCAGCGAAGATTATGTTAGCTGCTAAGAAAAAGAATGAGTGAACAATCCGGATACCTAAACAAAGTGGGCCCAAGGTAACGCGGGATGCAAGTGTCAGTAAAACTTCAATTAAATCAACACAAGAATCAGAAAAACGCAAAAGGAAGTATGATAAGAATATAAAGAGGGTACTAGACTACGACATTGGAGAATTAGTGCTCCTACGAACCCATTCCATGGTTTTGAGCCTTAAAATACAGAACAAAAAGAGGCAGCTATTGTACACAAGACTGTAGAGATTACACGTGGGGGCAGTTACAGGGTGACACAACCTGACAGTGTGACTGTCAAAGGTCTGTATTCATACAAGGACTTTAAAGAATGTATACAATAATTTGCAAAAATAAATATTATCCCTAAATAATATTTGTTATCTTTGTATTTGTAATTTTTTTCATGTAAATTGCCTATGTAGTAATAGATTTTTATCATACGTAACATTTTCAATGTAACTGCTAACAGGATGCTCAGGGGGCAACTAAAGCGTAAATCAGTCTAGACAAATAACGTCTATTGCTTTAAGAGTTGACCTGAAAAGCTTTTCAAATATATTTGAGTTCGTTTCCTGTGTAATATCCAGAACGGGGATACAACATAGTAATATGCTATTTATTTTAAATGAGAACTGCTGACGGTTATTCCGATTCTTTTCCTAGAGGTTTCAATGTGAGTAGTAATATGTTTTTTTTTTACGTTTTATAAGTTTAGAATATAAGAGTGTAGGATAAGTTTCACATTCCACACAGCATTAAACAATGCTTCATTATTTACTTAACTTTCTTTGTGTGCCTTGACAAACATTACAAGATACACCATTGATTATCAGAGTTTGAATTGCTTTGAGATGAAGTTTTTCTTACCGGATCTAATGGCAATTTGGCCAATTAGTTTTCGCGTTTCTGATATTGCGCTGAAATCTAAGTTATTCTCAATTAGGCACCGTTAGCTTCCTTTCATGAGTAAATAGTAACATGCGCTGGTGTCCTCTACAACTTTGTATTCTTGAACACGAAAAATGAGACACTGGCCATTACTTTGTAAAAGTCAAGCCGGAGCCTTCAGTGGCAGAATCCAGATGGTCAACTGATCATATAACATGGAGTGGAGAGATACATTTGTAAGCTTACGTGAGCACATTACGTAACTACAAAAAGTTATTTACGCGTCTGTATGATTACAATGTGCGACAATAATATAGAGATGACTAATATACGTACATCGTGTAATCACTAACTCTATGTAAACGATGTAAGGAAAACTTTCCTTTCGGTATACAAAGAACTAACAGTGCTAACGTCAGTGAGGTGTGAACAAACTCAAAAGTGAAATTTGCCGTCGCGTGTGATGCATTAAACACTACAACACGGAGAATGTATTGAGACTTACAGGACAGGCGTTTCGTAAACCTCTAGGTAACGGCGTCTGGCGTTGCAACAATAAATTTCGGAAACATTTGCGTGCAAAATAAACACTTCTGTGCACGATACACACTGCAGATATCTCCAGACACTATTGTGTAGTGAAAATTTGAATACTTTTTATAGACACAGTAAAAACTGTGAAATTAATGTTCAATGTGTTCATACGAACAACTAATTTTTAATATGTGTGAGAATTCCATGAACTGGACCAACTGGTGCGATACCTCCGCAAAGAGCCTTCACAAGCAACGTAAAAACTTCCAAACAGCCGTGATAAACAGTTTTGTGTGCCACTAACAGTGTACTAACCTGTGTGAGATCTTTGCAGCGGACATTATGTTATAAAGAAATTCTGATGCCGCTTTGGGAGTTCTCATGTTTCCGGTTCCGGATGTGCGGTAGCCAAGGTCAGCAGGAAGCAGTGATGAGCTTCTACAACCGGTCCGGTTGCTGTGTTCCTGACTTCACACTCACCGCCAACGGCTGCCCACTGCGTGTTTGCCGTCCAGGTGGTCTGAGGTCTCCTGAGGACTCAGCCATCGGCAGGGGCAGGCGACTACTTCCACATCATCGACGCCTCATGCCGAAGATACACCCCCACGCCGAGATTTGAAAACTTGTTATTAATGCACAAATGTTGTATATCACTATCTTAGAACAACAACACTTGACCACTTGGAAACTTTCAAAATAAACTGTATACCTTGCCATTGTGCAAAGAACAGTTTAAAACAATTTATAACTCGTTTATGAGACTATAATTATCCAGTACTGTGAACATGGATTACACAATTTTGCAGGGGGCACTGAACAATTTTACCATCTTAAATAATCCTTCATGGAAACCCTGTTATACATTCCTCTAGCTTTAGAAACTATTGCATTCTCATGTTATAACTGATTTTAACTATCATGTTGCGAAAGTCATATACAGTTAGTCTGAACGCTTCCACCCAGGTTTTACGCTGAGGTTTTCCTTGGACCTCGCCGAATGAGGAAGCATTCTAGTTCCTGGCAACTGGTCAATTTAATTTTCGGAATTACTGTATTAGTCACAGTGTAGCAAGTGACAAGATAACTGTATTAATCAAGGAATAGTTACTGACAAAACGTAACGAAATAATATTCACACAATAATTCTGAATATCCTTCAGCGAATATGTGAATTATTAATAGTAACTTATTGATCCTGGATAAACTTTATGAAATGATTGTTGCGTGGAAACTTAAAAGCAGGACTTGTGCGACAAAAATGTTTTTAACTTTCCAGTGGGCGTTGTACCGTCTCCTGGAGAGCCTTCTAAAACTGTGTTAAAATATTACAATAACCACAACAGAACTGTGTCAACAACCAATAAAAATATGCTTGTTTATGTACGTAAGCGATCACTAGTGAAATATTAGTTTGGAATGAGAAAACTCTACACATTTATGTGTGTCTAACAGAAAAATATATTTATGTGTAACAAATACTAACAAAGACTATATGAATATATCATGTCTTGGATTTTCTATAATAGTGAAATAAAGACTTTGATGAGTAAAAATCATCACTGTGATGTCAGCTCTCGAACCTATTAGACTCTTGTGCACAAGGTTCCTTCTGACCGCACGGTTTTGTTGATTGTACGTAGATTTTTTTCGCAATATACGTACAAAAAGCTTTTGTCCTTTTAATATCATTTCATACCTCTCCCTCCATGTGACTAATTAAATGGAAGGAATTAAGTATTGCCAGAATTCAAGTTTTAGTATTGGCCATCTGCCATTCTTTTGTCACAATGGAGCAATGGCAGCCATTAAGTGAAATATAACTAATCATATGATTTCCGGGGTTCACCTACAAGACTTTAAATATTTTTGCTATAAGGATCTTTTTTGTATTATGGTTTTCATTAAATATTCACGACTAATAAATAATAATTTGAGACTCAGGCCTGCTTGTTAGTAAATTCCTGACTGATAAAGTCTTGTTTTCACTGCCGTAAATATTATTCCAATCCTAATTAACAGCTTATTTAATTAATTAAAAGCTTATTTAACAAAAGTACGTAAAGCTGGTAATAATAGTGCAGCTACGTAGATGATTACATCGATGTCAAGACTTATAAATGTTTACATTCGCGATTCCAAACGTAACAGCTACCTTGAATAAAGAGACAGAGAGAGAGACTGCGACGTAAGCGGCACTGCAGAATTGGGCTAACTGACGAAATCGGCCGTGGCTGAGTAAGCGCTGTGAGATCGACCACGTAGCAAAGGATGTTCTTGCTGCTGAGAAGAGCTATCACACTTACTTGTTTACGGCAGCTACAGAAATACACAAACTTCACAAGTTTTTCAGTCAGAAAGGTGAAAGCGTCAACGTAAACGGATCCTGGATTGCCGTGTTGCAGCGAACGACTGTTGCAGGCAGCAAGTGGCACTGAACACGGAAAAGCCCTTGGACGTTGGCGCGCCAGGTACATACAAGCGGCGGCCGCGGGCTCGGCTTCAGTCCACTGCCAGCAATGGTGGGTGAAGTTTTGACAACGCCAGCCACTCGTGCTGGCGAAACGTCAGTAAGGTAAGCAAATAAACGTGTGTCGAAGAACCCTAGACACAAGCCGACAGGCAGTTTGGCAGCGCTCTGCCCCTCGACAGGCACCGAACTTTGCAGTGAAGTAGAAGTTGTTTGTTTTAACTGCCAGTTTCATCATACAAAACACCGACGTTTTATTGCTGGAAAGATGCCGACGACAAAAATAATTTGGTGGCCTCGGAACGCTTGTAATGATGCGAGAACCACTAGGGGTGTTCACTACGTCTTTTAATACTTCATTTACGCCTCAACTGTATATATGTATATTTTATGTGCATAGGTAAGCAAACTTTAAACTTCTGTATGTCGGTAATGGACGATGATATCGAAAATAGTTTCAGCTGTATACTATACGCATATTTTATGTGCATAAGGAAGCAAACTTTGAACTTCTGAATGTCGGTAATGGACGATGATACCGAAAAAAGTTTCAGAGTTCCCCAAGAACATCATCTTGGGAACTAGGGTAAAAGTTTCCACGATTTGCAATGAATAAAA
Organism: Schistocerca nitens; assembly: GCF_023898315.1. NCBI lineage: Eukaryota > Metazoa > Arthropoda > Insecta > Orthoptera > Acrididae > Schistocerca > Schistocerca nitens. The sequence goes on along the minus strand of NC_064617.1, from coordinate 128,154,973 downwards.
GCTACATAAGTGCCCATCCCCAGAATTGGAACTTTTGGTACCCAAAAATCATGGCTTTTCGTGTTGTAATGGTTCTTTATTTACGTGACCATTACGGCACTCCAACCCCAGTTCTCGCTACCAGCAATATCGTACTACTTTTCTGCGAAGTAACAGACATATTTTTGTGCCAATATTCACATTTGGTTTTATTAATGTATAGGTACTCCGATGTATCGATATACACTCCTGGAAATGGAAAAAAGAACACATTGCCACCGGTGTGTCAGACCCACCATACTTGCTCCGGACACTGCGAGAGGGCTGTACAAGCAATGATCACACGCACGGTACAGCGGACACACCAGGACCCGCGGTGTTGGCCGTCGAATGGCGCTAGCTGCGCAGCATTTGTGCACCGCCGCCGTCAGTGTCAGCCAGTTTGCCGTGGCATACGGAGCTCCATCGCAGTCTTTAACACTGGTAGCATGCCGCGACAGCGTGGACGTGAACCGTATGTGCAGTTGACGGACTTTGAGCGAGGGCGTATAGTGGGCATGCGGGAGGCCGGGTGGACGTACCGCCGAATTGCTCAACACGTGGGGCGTGAGGTCTCCACAGTACATCGATGTTGTCGCCAGTGGTCGGCGGAAGGTGCACGTGCCCGTCGACCTGGGACCGGACCGCAGCGACGCACGGATGCACGCCAAGACCGTAGGATCCTACGCAGTGCCGTAGGGGACCGCACCGCCACTTCCCAGCACATTAGGGACACTGTTGCTCCTGGGGTATCGGCGAGGACCATTCGCAACCGTCTCCATGCAGCTGGGCTACGGTCCCGCACACCGTTAGGCCGTCTTCCGCTCACGCCCCAACATCGTGCAGCCCGCCTCCAGTGGAGTCGTGACAGGCGTGAATGGAGGGACGAATGGAGACGTGTCGTCTTCAGCGATGAGAGTCGCTTCTGCCTTGGTGCCAATGATGGTCGTATGCGTGTTTGGCGCCGTGCAGGTGAGCGCCACAATCAGGACTGCATACGACCGAGGCACACAGGGCCAACACCCGGCATCATGGTGTGGGGAGCGATCTCCTACACTGGCCGTACACCACTGGTGATCGTCGAGGGGACACTGAATAGTGCACGGTACATCCAAACCGTCATCGAACCCATAGTTCTACCATTCCTATACCGGCAAGGGAACTTGCTGTTCCAACAGGACAATGCACGTCCGCATGTATCCCGTGCCACCCAACGTGCTCTAGAAGGTGTAAGTCAACTACCCTGGCCAGCAAGATCTCCGGATCTGTCCCCCATTGAGCATGTTTGGGACTGGATGAAGCGTCGTCTCACGCGGTCTGCACGTCGAGCACGACCGCTGGTCCAACTGAGGCGCCAGGTGGAAATGGCATGGCAAGCCGTTCCACAGGACTACATCCAGCATCTCTACGATCGTCTCCATGGGAGAATAGCAGCCTGCATTGCTGCGAAAGGTGGATATACACTGTACTAGTGCCGACATTGTGCATGCTCTGTTGCCTGTGTCTATGTGCCTGTGGTTCTGTCAGTGTGATCATGTGATGTATCTGACCCCAGGAATGTGTCAATAAAGTTTCCCCTTCCTGGGACAATGAATTCACGGTGTTCTTATTTCAATTTCCAGGAGTGTATTACAGTGATATGGTTCTTGTGTGTATTAATTTCTGTGAGACTGTCGTAATCTTTCATTTACTTGTAACCATTTTGGCGCAAATGCGCACAGAGCGGTCTTTGTTTCATTCTGCAGAAGTTAAGTTGTTATTTCGCTTTGTAAAAGAATAGTCAAGTCTTGTGTCTGGTTAAAGTGGAAATTAAACATATGAAGATTGATACAAAACTGTTATCTTGATGATGTGATAATTGAGAAGAAGTATATATGAATTTACAAGCAGTTTAATAAAAATATGGATCGTGAACACCAAGTCAAAAATTATTTCTACCATTCCATTGTTCTGATCTGGGATTGTTTGATCATTAAGAATTGCCTGAAAAGCGCATTTGTTTGGTCTTCAAATATTGCTAAAATACAGATCTGGACCTTCTAGCAGTCAAAGTGGAATCACCCTAGAATCAACAAGATGAGCCATAACAACTTCGAAGAAATCTACGTGGGAATCCATTCAAGATAAGTGCCAAAATTAATGACTGTTTTTACAGTGACTTCATTATTTCCATTCTGGCGATACCATACACAGTCAATAACTTTGTTGTTGACCGATAAAGCGAACATATGCTGCGCGAGCAACATTACTAATCTGATTTCTAACCTACTTTGCAAGTGGTGGTATTGTTGGAGTGTGTACCTGACAGATTTTCGAAACCGGGAAAATGACGCTTCTAGATGAAAGTTTGCAGAATATACGGTTGCAACTGGATTCATTGGCTATTGTTAGTTACTTACACAACTGAGACCCACAGCTGAAAAACGGAAGAAAATCGTTTATTCCGTTTTTCTGCGTAAGTGCGATATCTTTAAACGTCTGGATATCGGTGAAGGATAACGATATTGAAAAAAGATTCGAAGTTCCGTGAGAATACTATCTTAAGAGTATATTAGAAAAATTTTCACGATCTGCATGAACAAAAATTATAGACGTGGCCATCCAACAATTGATACTTTTCGTACAAAAAATTGCGGTTTTTTGGGGGTTTTCTCAGGACCCGTCCGTGAGTAAATGGTGCTGTTAAAAGCCACCTAAGGGCTGTCTTAGACCGCACCTATTTCAAAAGAACCAACTGATTTGCACAATTTGTCTGTGATGAGAAAGTGTGTCATGCCTAAATTTTGAACTTCTACTGTAGTATATCTTCCTTATTCCCTTTCTTCCGATAGGTATACAAACTGTTGCTAGGGCTAACTAAAACATTTGGTCCCTTATCTTTATGATCAATAGAACTCGCAATATGACAACCTGAAAAACTGCATTTTCGCGTGCAGCTTTTCGGAACTATTGGTACCGCGCACAGTAGCGTACGGACCGATAACTTTACAAGCATGTTAAAAGCCGCCTAAGGTCTGTCTTAGACAGATAATCTAGGGTATAAACGTCTTTCGTATGAATCATCAGAATGAATCCTCCTCTGACCCATTACTAGTTAACAGTAGTATTTTTCTGTCAAGCACTACGTCGCTCCTAGAACGCCATTTTCTCTCACAACCAGGGACCTCGAAATGATGGATCGGCAGGCATATACCGTTCTCTATACCATACGTGCTCACAATTATATTGATATTATTGATATTAATTTAATGTCGTGTTTTCAGGTGGCATTGGTGGTAGAAGCACTTCGCCATCACTGATGTTACTGCGGATAGGAGAGAGGGATATTGCACTCTTTTTTGTTATTCCAAATATTTGTGTGGGGCGATAGTAGCAACCTGTTGGGTGATCCGCCGTCAGTTCCCTCCAATTCGTAATCTTACATCGTCTGACAAAGACTAGCCCCTTTTATTACACTGGTCAACACACTTTCTGTCTCAAAGAATCCGAATGATTTAATTACTTTAGTGCTTTTATGACCCCTGTATTTAAAAAACGAAAATTTCTGTTCATCGGAATCAGTTTTCTTGTGACACGCTACCCTTTATCAAAATCATTGGAAACACTGAACTTTTGTTTCTGTTACGGGATGTAATTGAATTATCTCACACATACATCCATGGAAAATTACCATATTACTTACTACGACTTCGGGTGCACGACTCTTGTTTCTGAAATCGATGTCCAGGAAATGGACATTTAGCAACATCACTAATAATCTGCGCTGAAGTGCCTTGTACTCGTGGAATTAGTAGAACTTCATTCTCAATAACTTACTTCAAACTTAATCCTCTTCCACCTTATCTACGACTCATCGATTTGAATCTTTTCCGGTTTTCTCAATGCCCAGTTCCTAATATTTTGCGCTCAAAATGTATATTTTCTGAAATTTCTTCCTCAAAATCTATTTTTGATACTGAAACACTTCTTTTCGGCTAGTAATGCTTTCTTTGCCTGTGTTTATCCACTATTTATGACCTTCTAACTTCGGCCACCATGTGTTGCTCTGCTTCCGAAGCAACAGAATTCCTACATTTTGTCTATTTCGCGATCTCTAGTTGTTTTGATGCTAACTTTATCGCTCATCTCATTTCTGTTATTCCTCGTTCCTTTTACCTTTCCTCAGTTTACTTTCGACATCTATATCTGTACTCCGTAAGCTACCTGATGGTGTGCAGCAGACGGTGCTTTTGGTACCACTATCGATTAATACTTTCCCTGTCCCATTCGTGAATGGCGCTTGGAAATAATTATTGTCATTAAGTAGAACAGCTGTACCACTGACGACACAAACGATTGTTAGTGCGGGTTGTCTACATGCCCCTAGGTCACTGTCCTTCAGATATCATCAAGCCATTCTCCCTCCGCCAACCCTCCCCCCTCTTCTCCCACACCTCCAGCCAATAAAGGCAACTAAAATGAAGTAAACAATTGATATCGAGAATGATGGAACTACCATATTTATGCCAGTGGTAAAACACAAATAAGTAAAGAAAAAAATGTTCTTTGCACTTCCCAACTCTTAACACTCCAGCCAATCACACCCTAGTATTAAAGCAAAGCAACCAAACAAAATCCTAGATGATGGAACTGGTTCATCTTGTCCTATTGGGACAACTAAAAATGGCAACCTACACCCCCTTTCCCCCCCTCCCCGTCTCAAGTCAATCACAGCGTAGTGTTAAAATGATGCAGAAAATTACAAGTTCGAAGATATTTGTGGTAGATATATGATCCTCAAGCGTGTACACACACACACACACACACACACACACACACACACACACACCGAGAGAGAGAGAGAGAGAGAGTTGAAAAGTACGTGAACAGCATAAAATGATGCCAAAATATTGTCAAATATATGTTCATTATTGTTCATTACTGACTTCAAGGAATCGCCTATGGGCTATTTCGCCAGTCACATCTGTAAATATCATTGGAAGCTGTTTCCAATTCACTATGCAATATTAGGTGGAGTGTACAACACACTATCCACAAATAGTTGAAAACCTTTGTCTGCTTATCCAATGTAATTAATGAATTAGTAATATATAGGTATCGAACATGGTTCTTACTTTAAATAATATTCAGCAACACTTAGAAATCGATATAAAATCAGCTGCTGCTTTCAGGCTCCTCTCGTTTATATTCGACAACATATGGCTGCATTGGTAAACGTTCAAGATTCAGATGCTGTACCATAATAAAAGTCGCAACGGAGCCTCAAATTAATTATTTATCGCATGTACAATGCTTGTTAAATGTCACCATGTTCTTTACAAGTCTGCCAAATTACGTCACAGTGGAGGAATGGGAGATGTGTCAGTCGAGAATCAAAACGTTACGACAAGTATCACCATGTTATTTAACACACATATTCGTCAAGTTATTGTGGAATATTTGATTGTGAACTCTAAAATAAAAGTACCTAAGCTATTTTCATTCCTGAACACAATTGGCCTTTTAAACAGCCAAGTAAACTTCTAATAGAATTTTAGAACGAGTATGAAACTTATTCTCTACAAACAATTGAAAACTAATGTTTGCTTTTTTGATTTAATTAACGAATTAGTAATATATAGCTACCGACGATGAATTTTACTTTTACTATTTTTACTACTTCCTACAACTTTTAATAAACTTTATAAACTTCGATAACGCGAAATAAACTCAATTGCCTTTTAAACTACGGATCATTGTCATCACTAAGAGGCAACGGAGTTCTTGGTTCAACCATAATATCATGCTTGGTTTCAAATACAAGAGAGGCTCATATTATTTTCCATGTCTATGAGGCTTATTAAGTGTCACAATGTACCTTCCAAGTCTAAAATTTTCCGTGACGCAAAAAAGTGTAATGTTTGTATCAAGTGGTGCAGATTAAATACTTCCATTTCTACATTGTTCTCAAGCACCATTTTACTGTCTCGCAAATTTAGTAATAAACCTCTCTGCAACCCACAACGCCTCTCTTGTAGTATCTGGCAGTCCATAGTGCATACTCATTGCTGTCCATTCCATTCAACACGCCATGCAGTTCTTTTTTACTTTCACTGGCGGCAGCAATGTCATCACTGAATATCTTGTAACTGATACTTCCACCCTGAATTATTAGCTCACTTCGGAATCTTTAACTTTCGACACTGCTTCTTGGACGTAGAGAGTGAACGTAGTGACCGAAGACTGCATCTTTGTCTTACAATCTGTTTTAACCCGAATAGTTCTTGGTGTTCCAAGCTCATTGGTCCACCTCGATTTTTTTACATTACCCCCATAGCTGACACCTGTTCTCCAAGGAGTTCTGAACGTCTTGCACCATTTAACATAGCAAAACACTTTTTATAGCTCTAAAAATGAATGAATGTGTCTTGTTTCCTTTATAAACGCAACGTCTCTCCTAACGCCAAGTGGATCGTCGTGTAACACGGCCTCTGTTTTATTTTCTGTTCTGTGTACTATTCTTGTCAGTAACGGGCGCTTGAACGATTAAGCTGAATGTGTAATATTCATAGCAGTTAACTGCATCTGACATCTTTAGGATTGTGTGGGTGATGTTTTCCTGGAAGGCTGATGCTTCCCTGTATTCTACAAACCAATTTGGTTAGTCATTTGTTTACCACTGCCCCCTATAACTTCAGAAATTCCGAAGAATTATCTATGCCTTCTACCTTATTTCACTGCAAGTATTCCACAGCGCTGTTAAACTCAAACTCGAATACGGATACCCTATGCCTTTCATCTTTCTCATAGCTTCCTCTAACATGTCTTCAGACAGTTCCTTACCATTGTACAGGTCTTTTTTATACACTTTCCACTTGTTCGGTCTCTATTCTGCATTTGATGGCGGACTACCACTTCTACTCTTGATGCTGACGAATTTTCTTTGAATTTCGCCAAAGGTAGTTTTGAGTTTTCTATTTGTTGATTCTGTACTTCATATGGCCATTTCTTTTCGCTTTCTTCATATTATTCCTGTATCCGTTCCGCTTTTACATCCCTGCACGTCCCATATTTCTTTCTTCTTGTTTTGTAGGTAAATTTCGTTTCCTTCCAACAACTAACGGGAGATTGTACAGAGTAATAAGATTCAGTGATGTAATATCTGTGAAATAATAAATGAAAGATGATAAAGAGATAACATTCAGTTTTTTAAATTAGTTTCTTCCGTCTCTGATGAAAGGTTGAGAGAGCTTGTTGCACCGAGCAGAAATAACAGTGTTCAATAGTAAAAATGCTTGATGTTGTTGTGGTCTTCAGTCCAGAGACTGGTTTGATGCAGCTCTCCTTGCTACTCTATCCTGTGCAAGCTTCTTCATGTCCCAGTACCTACTGCAACCTACATCCTTCTGAATCTGTTTACTGTATTCATCTCTTGATCTCCATCTACGATTTGTACCCTCCACGCTGCCCTCCAATACTGAATTTGTGATCCCTTCATGCCTCAGAGTATGCCCTACCAACTGATCCCTTCTTCTAGTCAAGTTGTGCCACACATTTCTTTTCTCTCCAATTCTATTCAGTACCTCCTCATTAGTCACGTAATCTACCCATCTAATCTTCAGCATTCTTCTGTAGCACCACATTTCGAAAGTTTCTATACTCTTCTTGTCTAAACTATTTATCGTCCACGTTTCACTTCCATACATATCTACGCTCCATACAGATACTTTCAGAAACGGCTTCCTGACACTTAAATCTATGCTCGATGATAACAAATTTCTCCTCTACAGTAACGCTTTTCTTGCCATTGCCAGTCTGCATTTTATATCCTCTTTACTTCGACCATCATCAGTAATTTTTCTCCGCAAATAGCAAAACTCATTTACTACTTTAAGCGTCTCATTTCCTAATCTATTTCCTGCAGCATCACCCCATTTAATTCTACTACACTCCATTATTCTCGTTTTACTTTTCTTGATGTTCATCTTATATCCTCCTTTCAAGACACTGCCCATTCCGTTCAGCTGCTCTTCCAGGTCCTTTGCTGTCTCTGACAGAATTACAATGTCATCGGTGAACCTCAAAGTTTTTATTTCTTCTCCATGGATTTTATTTCCTACTCCGAATTTTTCTTTTGTTTATTTTACTGCTTGCTCAATATACAGATTGAATAACATCGGGGATAGGCTACACCCTGTCTCACTCCCTTCCCAACCACTGCTTCTCTTTCATGCCCATCGACTCTTATAACTGCCATCTGGTTTCTGTTCAAATTGTAAATAGCCTTTCGGTCCCTGTATTTTACCACTGCCACCTTCAGAATTTGAGAGTATTCCAGTCAATGTTGTCAAAAGCTTTCTCTAAGTCTACAAATGCTAGAAACGTAGGTTTGCCTTTCCTTAATCTATTTCCTAAGATACGTCATAGGGTCAGTATTGCCTCGCGTGTTCCAACATTTCTACGGAATCCAAACTGATCTTCCCTGAGGTCGGCGTCTACCAGTTTTTACATTCGTCTCTAAAGACTTCGTGTTAGTATTTTGTAACCGTGGCTTATTAAACTGATAGTTCGGTAGTTTTCACAGCTGTCAACACCTGCTTTCTTTGGGCAGTACTGCCAATGTTGTTAAAAGCCAAAGCATTCTATTATTTTCTGTGTGATACTAAGATGGTAGAATTTTCTCTGTGAAACTAAGATGCACGGCGGAACGCCAAATCACGTCCGATTGCTGTATTCTGATTACACGGATGCAATAGAAGAAACATTAGGCGGACCACAGTTAACTCCCAGGAACTGAAATACTATGAAATGCGGAAGTAGAGGCTGGTCTTCCCTATTTTCAAGCCCATCGGCACCAACATCTATCCAGAAAGGACGATATAAAGAAACCTTAAATCTGTATGTAGGAAAAATCACTGTAAAACTTCCACCTAGTGTTACTTTCAGCTTATGTGAAGGACGCCCTTAAAGACAATATAATCATAAGAATATTTTTGTTATTCATTAGAATGGGATGGTCGACCTAAACATAAATAGTGTCAATGACCGTAACATAAGCTCGTTGTGTAACGGTGAATAAATCTAAGTGTCTTAATTGCACGTGTGGGATTCTGACGTAACAAGATTGAAATTAAATTTACTCTTCTACTGGAATCTGTTGTCATACTCTGGCTCTGTAACTTTACTGAAGCATGCAAAAACCAGGATGAAAATTTAAATGAACGTAATTCTCTAACGTTAAATGTAGTCCTCATAAATATATAGTATCAATGTTGTCTAAGTATAAGTAGGCGTAAATTTGCACACAGAATGCACTCAGTCACTCGATATACTCTAGCGTGCATAATACATGTGGCATGCGTAAATAAACCAGTCCCCAAAACATTTTTTTCTCGGCCAATTTCGGTTGAAAAACAATGCGGAATTTGTCGTGAGACATCGTGGAATATTCCGCCCTCAAAGGTTCATCAACTTCAGACCGATGATTGGGCTGTACGTAGGCTTCAAGTTGGTATCTGTTACAGAGGTACGTTGCAAGCGCAGAGCTGTCATTGAGTTTAGTTTGGTGGAAAACCAGAGCATCGTAGAAATTCATAAGTTATTACAGAATGTCTCCAGAGACCTGGCAATGAGCAAAAGCAATGTGAGTCGTTGGGCGAGGCATCTTTCATCATCACAACAAGGTTTGTGCCGATCGGCCACCAACAGGTGTGACTCTTGCAGTGTTGCAACGTGCGGACACTCATTCCACGTGATCAACGAATCACAATCAAACACAACTCTGCACAACTGGACGACTCTGTTATTACTGCGGACATATTAGTCCACCAGACGGGATACAAGGAAGTTTGTGCCCGCTGCGTTCCTCGCCGCCAGGGGACCAGGAAGAGTAACGAGTTTGGCCCAATGATGGACGCACACCGCGCGAAGGAATACATAGATGATGAGAAGGTTATTGATGCAGCAACACGTTGCCTCCGAAGTCGACCAGCAGAGTGGTATACAGGTCCTGGCATTAGGGTGGTAGTCCAGTAACGGGGTACTTCCTGCTTGCAAAAAACGAGGAAGAGGACTTTTTATCTTGTGTGTATAGTTGAGAGTGTGTTGAAACCAAGATTTTTACGTCAAAAACTATCAGGACTACTTTTTCTGGCAGAAAAACTCAAAAAAATTTGGCACATTTTTCAGATTTACGCCTATTATTTGGAAACTATGCATCCTACTATGTATCCTACTTTACCATTACCAGACCGAAAGAACATTAAATTTTGCGCCGAAAGTCAAAAACAGTGCAGCCGTTTGGCCGCAATCACTTGTCAAAGATCGTTCATTTTGCCAACTTGGCTAAATAGTCAGCTGCAACGCGTGTAACTCCAACTCGGCTACTCCAAATGAAAAATGCCAGGTTATCAAAGTTGCAGAGCATGAAACTGCATCTTACAAAAGCATCTCGTCCTTCAGATTCAGGCACTATTAAGCGTTCTTACACCTGAAAGCCAAAAGCAATTCCGTTTTCTTGTTCTTTGGAAGTCAGTGTTATTCAATGAAGTGAAATTGCTAGTGGGAAGACAGATCTCTAATGTGTTTTCTACGTATATTTCTGTGTTTTTATTGATTTTTGTCCATTCCTTAATTGATAACACTAGGTTGCTAAAACAAGTGCCTAGTACAAATTAATATGTGTTTGCGGATGAGTAATATATAAATGTGTAAATGCCAGACAACGTTATGGAGCAGGTGACCACCACCCATCACAAAGCTTTTTGTTATGGATACTTCATTTTGTTGCATAGGTGTGAATGCATGATAGAGAGATGGTTTTGTACCCTTATTGAGACCATGTTCTGTGAACGACGACAAGGGAATGGGGAAAGCTCAAAAGGGAAAGAGAACTTCAAGTCCCCATCAGACTGCTTGATAACATACAGTCTGTGAGACAATGTTGATGGATTTATGATAGGAACCTTCTTCTTCCCTATGCACGTGATATAACCTTGTGGTTGCGTTCAAAAGAGACGTTTTTAAAGCTCTCTCCTTTAATTCTGGTGATCCCCTTGATTCCTGCAGCTAATAGCTCGTGATAATTTGTCGATTCATGAACAATTACTCCACTGATTATTGACATAAGCACAATACATGTTGGTAGGTGTATGTTTTAGCAGCCAACCATTCAGTTTGTCACTGTCTGTTGCGTTTCGATCTCCGCATGTAGCTCTTAAATCCACATGTTGCTCGATTGTTACTGATGATAAATCACAGAATTCCTGAATTTTTATACAAACATCCTATAAGGATGACATCCATGAAATCCACTTTGTGAGCACAGAATCTGGAAACCCGTGACTTAAACCACCTTTCACTTTGTCTCCATGAAAGTTTCCTCTATTGTCGTATCAGACAATACGCCACATTAGAATTTACCACTTCTCCTAACGGTGAAGTAGCCTTCAGTTTTAAATTTGTTGAATTCAGTAGCATCCATTCGGTTTTCCAATGTGAGCATCTCTTGTAAGTAAAGGTGAATATTTTTATCCTATAGGAAATGAACACGGAATTTGTTAATGTTGTTTAAATGGCAGATTCCAGTTTTGAGTACGCTCAGGCTCAATGAACTGTTTTGTAAGCGTAACCATGTGATAGTATTGCACTCATAATTTAACTGTTTTTCCTCTTGCTTCAGTGCTGCAAATCGCATTTTATAACTTGTTTATAACATTTAAGTGATCTTCGTTTTAATGTGATTTGAATACTGATGGTTTGTTATGGGGAAGCAGCAAGTCCTCAATTATTTTCATTTCATCGTCTTTGAACTCAGTCTCCTGAAAGAAGTACTATGACAAAACATGTGAACCAATATAGAGCTCTTACTGCTAGAGTATACACATGCTCATTCAAAACTTTATCCAAACTGTTTTCAACAAATATTTTGGGCAGTAAGTCTCTAAAGCCACTTCCTGCCATTATTATACCAATGCACCCCAAGAAGGATATTAGAAGCTGATACCCTACTAATCGTACAATGACAAATCCTAAATCACTGCCTTCGCTTCATACTATATCCATCGCTTTCAGATAAACTGTGTGGTGAAAGTGGCCAAACACCATCTTTCATCATGTTTATGCATTTTTCAATGCTGTTAGAAGAGATGTATATATTGATTGTGTCGTACAAAATTGGAGCATAATTTAAAAATGGGAGGCACATTATTTTTGAACGAACCAACTGTCGGTAATCTGTGGGTTCTTCCATCAGTCCATTCCACTGTGGCACGTCAGTGAATTTCTTCCGCTTTCCATAAAGCCACAGCATCTCATATCCAGAGAGCAATACCTTCAAGTACTCAGGGTAGTCGAAATTTAGGTCCTTTACAATAATACTGTTTCAGTCAACATAATTTCCTTTTTGATGGGTGATCAGCTGAGTTACAACAATTCAGAAGCTGAATGTCTATTTTCCTGACTAATGTTCATGTTAGACTCCCTGGTTTTGTAGGGAGTGACTACAACGAATCCTACCATGGATTGGAAAGTATTCAACTCGCCAAACATGCAGTTATTAAAATCGGCGTTATCAAAGTTAAGCTGGATCAACCGCTCACTGGTTATCTTAGGACCCTCAGATGGTGCGATCGAGGACGTCTCAAAAACTGAAGCTTCCGTATCTGGAGCTGCGATTCCAATTGCACTAAGAGTGTCGACAATAATTCTTGATCCGTATCTTTTGAACAGGAATGTACTGAGTCCAGTCAATAGTGAAGACAGAAATGTCAGTGGCATTTCTGCAGAAATCACTGTATGTGATAAAGTAACACAGTTTTGCATCCATTAATCTAGTGTTCATCGTTCGTTTTTCAAAATCAACGATTCACGGAAATGGATAATATTTCAGGATCACTTACTGGACATCTGACAAAAATTCATCTGGTGGGACGGGGGGAGGGGGTGGGAGGAGGGGTTTTGCGATGTATCATAGACTTGTGTACGCATGTACTCACGAAGTACACCTGCAGCAGCGCGTACAGTTCTCAGATGCTCTTCCCGTGGGTGTGACAGCTTACTGTGATAGAAACTGTCAGACAATATGTTATAGCCTGTGCTTTTGAAACACACTGCTGAGGTGTTTTAATGTCTGTCAGGAATCATGATTTCTTTATCACACTTCCGGAAGTGTTTTGGTACTTTAACCCCTGCAAAGAAAACTGGCACGCTTCTGACTGTTCGATGTAGGAAGAAATCATTTGCATTGCTTCGTCTGTCTGTGTGCGTTGAAGACTTCCTTATTTTCCTCCCCCCTGATTGTCTGGTAAAAATCCGTCTGACAAAACGTACAATAGTGAACACCTATAGCGCAAACGTTCAATCACGGATAAGGTCCAGTACTTTGCGATCCCAGTCACCACCTCGTTTTACAGCTAACTCAATAACATTACCTCTTAATTCAACTTTCATCAATTTATGAACAATATTTTGCTTCGCATGGAGAAGTCTGCTGAGTTTCTCCCAAATAGCATCGATTTCCTCGCCACAATGAAATTAGTGTTTATTAAAATCGAATACGTTCTTGTACGACCGCAGATTCGACGCCGATGGTGCAGGGCCTTTCGTCAAATATGATCTAATCAGTTTTGGTTTATTACACTTCTTCTGACAAGCACTGTGCACTTCATCTTCAGCCAGACCAGTTAATAACGTGCGATGTACTGCGACTTTCCTATCCTTACTGGATTCTAGTAGCGTTTCCAGTCCTTTCTGTTTCACTTTAACATCACCTACTGCTACACTGCAGTCGCCTACAAAACACACCTCCGTACTATCTGGAGCACTCATTTTAAATGCACTGATCGCACAACGAAAGTTAACTCAGACGAGAAAACGAGAATTTTGCAAGGCACAAGGAGTTTAGAACATTTCCCTCGCACAATGCAGGAAGACTGGCCACTGTTAACAATGGAAACAGTAACAAATGAACGGAGGGTATGGCAGCCTCGGCTGTTTATGAAATGTCAGTCAAGGGAGATCTGTAGATACATCTACACAAGAAGGTTGGACGGATTTATTTGTTGCTACTTGAAACTTCATTTAGTTGAATAACTTTGACTTACGCTTGAAAATCTTTGTTGTTTTTTGTATGAACGCTTAATACTGACTAAAAATGAAATAAAAGATGCTTTTGCAACACGAAACTTAATTCTCCACAACTTTGATACCGTAACTTGACTCTTTTCATTCGTAGTAGCCGATTTTGAGTAACAGTCGCTAGACCCTACTTTTTAGGCAAGTTAGTAAAAATGACTGAAATTTGACGTTTTGCGTCGAAATGGCTGCACCGATTTTGACATTAAAGTAGGTTATTCAACGCAAAATTTAATGGTCTTTTATTTTGTTTGATTTGGACGCACAGTTTCCGAGTAATAGGAGGAAATCTAGAGAAAGTGCCAAAATTTCTTCGAACTTTTTTTCTTCTTATTTCACAAAAAGTTGTCCCGAGGGTTTTCAAGTTCGAAAGCTCGGATCCTATATACTCTCAGCTATATACGCAAACTGTTCTACCTCTTTTTTTTTAAGGCAAAGGACCTGTTTTGTCACGCTGTTACTGGAGTAAGTCGTAAGACCGTCGCATTGAACGAAGATTATGTTGAAAAATAGGGTTTTGTAGCCAAATGTGTGGAGCATAATGTGGTGTACTGGATAATGAATAAAACGAATCTAATCTGACAAAGAAATCTGTTGCATTACATATTGGGTGCCTTTGTACCAGCTGTCACATTTAAATACTGCATCTGCTGCTGTTCTCGACCACTTGGAACTAAGCACCGATCGAGTTGATATAGACGTTAGCATACTGGACTATCATCCTGGACGTCGACAGTTCAAGTATCTGTCCTGCCATCGAGATTTAGGTTTTCCGTGATTTCTTCGAGGCAGTTGCTAGGATCGTTCATTAGAAAGGCCACTGCCGATTCGCTCCCCATTCGTTTCCCAATCCGAATTTGTGCTCGTTTCTAATGACCTCATTGTCGAAGAGCTGTTAAACTCTAATCTTCCTTTGTCCCTTCACAACAAAGCACATTCACGACAACATGATTCTTTTAAGAGAAATAAGGTCAGAAATTGAGCAAGTCAATAACGCATTACTTAACCACTGGCGCTTATGCCAGTAGTTATTTACTTGAGGTTGGTTGATTTGTTGGATGTCCTCCTGAAGGATGTCTTGCCAAATTCTGTCCAATTGGTGTGCTGTATTAACAAAATCCGAGATGTTTGATAGGCCCTGCCCATAGTACTCGAAACGTTGTCACTTGGGCAGAGATCCGGCGACTCTGCTTCCAATGGTAAGGTTTGGGAAGCACAAATCCTACTAGCAGAAACTCTCTGCATTTCCGGCCTAGCATTGTCTTGCTGAAATGTAACAAGCAGGATGGCTTGCCCTTATAAGAGCAGTTATTCGGCTTGGCAGTGATTGCTGGATGAGATCTTGAGGGATATCGTGCCGAATTCTGTCCAATCGTCAAAATCCCAACGTGGCTGGAGGCCATGTCTAAAACCTTCTCAATCTCGGATCGATCCCGCGACCACGCTGGCGAAGATGGAGTTTCTCAAGCACGAAGACAAGCAGTAGAAACTCTCATTGTTTGCAGGCGGGCATTTCTTGTTGAAATTTAAGCCAGGAGGGTTTGCCATGGATCATAAAACTGGGCGTAGAGTACTGTCGACGAACCGCTGTGCTGTAAGAGTGCCGCGGATGACGAAGGAGTCCTACTATGAAAAGAAATGGCATCCCAGACCATCACACCTGGTCGTCGGGTCATACGACGGTCCACTGTCGTGTTGGTACCTCATGCTCTCTGGTGTGCCTCCACACACTTGGACGGAATTTGGCACGATATCCCTCAGAAGGATATTCAGAATCTCTGTCAATCAATGCCAAGCCGTCCAGCCCGGGTAGCTGAGTGGTCAGCGCGACGGAATGTCATACCTCAGAGCTCGCGTTCGATTCACGGATGAGTCGGGGATTTTCTCCGCTCAAGGACTGTGTGTTGTGTTTTCCCTATCATCATCATTTCATACCCATAGACACGCAAGTCGCCGAAGTGGCGCCAACTCGAATGATTTGCACCAGGCGAAAGGTCTACCCGACAGGAGGCCCTAGCCACACGGCATTTCCATTTTTCCAGTGCCAAGCCGAGAAACAGTAAGGTGGATTAACACATTATTGACTTGCTCACTTCATGAAGCTCTTCCGCCTAAACAAATAATCCAGTTTTTCTGAAACAGAAATTATTTTTTTGTCTGTACATGTACGTCACATCTACCGTTTTACACCCCATTCGTATAATTCCTTGGTGATTCGTATTTTTTCTTGCATTAGAGTCTATGTGTATCATAATGTTCTCATACACAGAAAAATGTATGAATTGGCAAAGGAGTAGTTTTATTTTGCATGCAGTTCCCAATACCGGCAGATATATCTGACACGGACAGTATCTCACTAAGCTGATTTCGCAGTTCCTCTATTATCCGCATAAATCTATTCAGTAGAGTGTTCATAACTCCCTGTTAAATATTTGACCGTGTTTACAGGATTTACCGCTACGTTTATGGAACATCAGCGGATTATTTTGCAGGAAACTGAGGTTAACCGGTGTATCCACGTACCAGATAATAGGAGAAGGATCATCTGTACACCTGTTACATGTCATAAAATTGAGTCATGCAGTCAGTGACTATATCAGTACAATAATATCACACAAACATCAGCAATATTTTTGTGGAAACATTTAATACAATGGCAGAAAGTTGTATTGCATTAGGATTTATTTCTAACGTTTCAAGTTTCCACAGGAATTTTTACATGTCTAGCTTCGTCCGTAAAGGAAACTTCCTCATCATATTTATACTGATCCAAATACAGCGACACATACGCACACACACGTTTACTGACACTGAGGTATGCACATATACGGATTGCAGTAGTATCACGCGCACAAATTATAAAAGGTCAGTGCATTAGCGGAGTTGTATTCTGGTGACATGTGAAAAGGTTTCTGACGTGATTATGGCACAACGACGGAAATTAACAGACTTTGGACAGGGAACGGTGTTGTAACTTGACGCATGGAACATTCCATTTAGGAACTTGTAAGAGCTTTCAATATTCAGAGATCCACAGTGTCAAAAGTGTGCCGGTGGTACCAAATTTCCGACATTACCTCACACCATGGCCGGCGGTGTTCACTTCACGACCCAGAACTGTTGGCAGGATTTGAGTGCGGTGCAGATCACACGGAAGTCCGGTAGCGTATTAGATGGTATCGCATGACTTTTCACACCTTCACAGAACTTTAATTTTTTACTGAGACAATGCACGACTTTGTGCCACACATAGATTACAATAGTTTCGATCCCCCAGTTTCACTCAAGAGTTTCTTAGAGGTGTCCCTTGCTTAAGAAACAAGTGCCGTAACTGGAAATCCCTTGCAAATAGTGGCAATTAGAATTGCCTTCAGCCGACCGCTATTCTCGTGGGGTACTTAGCTGAAACGAACAAATGTCCAAAAGCAGCCAGGACATCTTTCATGAGTAGGAAATGAAAGACGAAAATAATATCTTTATTGAATGAGCTCAGCACGTAATTGTAATCTTTTTACAGTGTTTCGTTCATTGCATTCCACAGATCCCATCATGAGGGACAACCTTCAGGGATCTGGAACGGGTGAGTATATACCTTTACGCTAGACAAATAAATCTTGAGAAATAAATCTCTACACTGAATTTCATCAAACTGTGGCCATACTCCTTACTTCAAAAATGCCTCTGAGCACTATGCGACTTAACTTCTGAGGTCATCAGTCCCCTAGAACTTAGAACTAATTAAACCTAACTAACCTAAGGACATCACACACATCCATGCCCGACGCAGGATTCGAACCTGCGACCCTAGCGGTCGCTCGGATCCAGACTGCAGCGCCTAGAACCGCACGGCCACTGCAGCCCCCCCCCCCCTCCTTACTTCAGTTCCTTCTACAGACAGCTAAATTTAATTTAGTAAATTAGGGTGAAACTGCTATTTTGTAAAGAAACACTTTCTCTCTCGGTTAGAAGAAAGAGCTAATTCTCTTGCAAAGTTGTTCGCATATTTTTATGAAATTTCTATATGTAATGTATTATAGTTTATATTTTGTAATGGAGTCAGGCAAATGTCCTATTTCATTCATTATGTCACATAGTCGTATCAGGTTGAATGGGCTTTGCTGGGAACGAATAAATCAATTTGTGAAGAAGTGTTTGGTCTGCCTCGTGGTGACAGTTGAAGAGCGGAATCAATAAAAAAAGCACTTCACGTAGGTGAAGTGCCCAGTGCATGACAGAGGACGCAGACGGAGCTCAGATCAAAGCCACTTGCTGCGGTGCGGGCTGCCGCGTGTGTACGCTGTGTACGTGTGTGTGGGTGTGTGTGGCGCGGCACCAGCTTACGACTGGCAGTAGGCCCACCGCGCTGCGCTTCGCAGTGCGTTCCTGGGACTCTGGGACGGGTCGGGATGAGACGGCGAGCGTGCAGTTTGCATACCGGACGCTCTTGCATCGGGCTGTGTTTGTTGCCGGCCCCCGATACAAAGGATGCACCGCCGCCGCACACCTGGGTCAACAAACTGGCCGACTGTCTGCTGTCTGCCACGCGACGCACAAACAATCAGCTGATGGTGTCGGAAACGCTGCACTCCGAAGCGCCGCTGCAAGCGACGCGGCACCGCCGTCTGTGTGAGCCGGCATGGGCAGGCTGCGCTGATTGCTCCAGTTCTCCCGCTCGCATGTTCTCGTCACGACGAGTGGGGGCAAATTACACTGTATTTGCAAAATTGGCACAGCAGGTGTCACATAACACTGTGACTCTATTTTCATATGCAGCCAGTATCTGCAGCTGTACAGAAGAGAATATCGACCCACATTTAGAATAATAAAACATTTCAAAACCAGAATACTCCCTCCTCTTTCACACTAAATATCTGTAACGAGAAGCGTGTATTGCAATATTTTCTTTGTGGTCCATATTCAAAACTGTAACGATACCGATATGAAATGCACACCCAAACACAACTCATAATATTCTTGATTTATATGCTCAAAGAGACTATCAATCTCATCGCATCACCTCTGTCTCTCTCCTCGTACCCGGTACCCATATTTCTCCATTTCCCCCTCTTTTTGCCCATTTCCTCCACAGATTTTACCTGATCATATCTTCCTCCCCTCTCCCTCAGACCATATTCCTCTCCCCATCTCTCTATCCATCTCTGCCTACCGCTCTTCATTTCCCACCTGCCCATTATCCCTCTACACCTTCCACCAGGCTCGTGCATCTCCCTCTCTACACCTATCTCTGTGCATTTTTTCCTCTCCCTCGCTTTGTCGATTCCCTCCGCTATCGATCTCAACATTTCCCCAGCTCATCACCATGTGTAGCCCCTGCAACATAGTTCAATAAAGCAAGACGATAGTACTCCCACACCACACGTATCATAAACTGCTGGCTACACATCAGGGGCGTTAAAATCACTTATTTGCCACTGACATACTGGACTCTATGAAAATCATGTCGATAAAGCATGCCAGCGTTGCTCTGATACAGCCTGCCTGTCATGCCAGGTGGTCTATATGTCAGGGTCCAGAAAACCATTTCTAGCTCCTGGCATGTAGGTTGACCTTCAAAGTAGATTGATCTAGCAAGCCAATACCCAGTACCGTTCACCTGACAGGGCTGATATCTCTAACACCTATTTTTTCTGTGATAAATTTGGTTCAAAACGACCCAGTATATAGAATCTGTGCTCTGCAATGAAAAATATTTATCATTTTCCATAATTCCTAGATCTGAAAACATTTCACCATGACATATATTACTTTAAGTATTTTTGTCCAACTTTTACTTATATTGTTACATCCATACTTTCCCCTCTCTTCTATGATTCCAAAACCATCTGTCACCAGTTTATTATTGTGATGTTACTATGTGAGGTATAGCGTTCACTCCCATACCTCAGCAAGTATTTACAAATGCTAAGTTTAGCTGATGTTATGTAAGTGATGGAGTGAGGTATAGACAACATCCGTTTAATAACGTTCTTTCATATGTAAGTTCTGATCTGATTGACACTGAACAGTAGAAGATCATACAAGCTACTGAAAATCTTCTCATTTTATTATTTTAATAATAGTAGTATTATAATGCAATTCAAATGAAGCACTTCGTTTGGTTTTGGAACTTGAAGATTTAGAGCTTAAAAATGTGTTTCTGGCTGTGATAGTTGGAGCCGAATATGGGATGTTATTGGGTGAACATGTGCTGAGCAGCAGCTACATGTTTCGGCGTAGGCAGTGCTGCGTGAATAAGATCTTATTTACCAATCAAATCTGTAAATACTAATGTACCTCGGCTCTGCACAAATTGCACAACAGAATGCCTGTATAAGAGTCAATTTGTAATACGCTGCATAAAAAGTATTTCAAACTGTATCTACATTTTAATTGCGAGAAATATAACATGTGACTTTGTAGTCGAACACTTATTATGTTGGATGAACAGGGTTTGCAGCTTTGAACACTAATTTGTTCCATGTAGTTAAAACTATTGGTATCCCTAAACGTTGAATTGGATTTATCACTCGGCAGTTACAGAACCTTAGACCACTCGCTAGTAACTTTCATTAAAGCCTCACATCAAATGAGCTGGACAACATGACCTACGTGTTGCTTCTGCACTAGGACACCATCATAATCAAGACACCAGTTTAGTGAACATTGAGAACTTTCGTGTCTCCTATCTTGTTGTGGTAGATATCAACTATGGCTCTAACACGCTGTGCATTCAGAGTACAAATTTGGCCTCAACGTCGTGGTTGAATGATGTTCGTCCTACAGAAATGTCTACTCACGTTTCGATGATTTCTGCTTGTTCTTTGGTGCACTCCACATGCCTGACCCATTAGAAAATGAATGTTCGTGGGTACAAAATCTGTAGCGGACGCGAGCATCTCTACACGTTACATTAAATGTTTTCTGGTATCACATTAAGTAGGTTATTAATTGAAAGGTAGCTAGTGACTGAAAACTTGGATAAATTGTCGCTTTTTTATGCAAATACAGTACCAAGTCCGTGCTAGTCTGGAGTGGCGATCACAGTCACTCATCATAGCCGACGTATGGTAATAAATCGAACAAGTTACCAAGAAAGATTACAAAGTGCATTGTCTGTGATAGAGCCCTCCCTCTATTATTGTGCAAATCCATTTCTTTGAAAATTCGGTTCCCGACACCGACTTCACAATATGTCACACGGATTTTAGTTAGTTCAAAAGTCACTGTATATATGTCACAAGTGGGATATAGCGGAGTGTCTTTCTCACACTCTCGCGTTCGCTATACAGCACACGACGGTCAAGTTTTACTCATTATTCCTCAGAATTATTACATCTACGTAGATTTCTTAATGAAGGCATCCGAGCATTATGGCCGAGCTGCGATCTCTCTCTAGACTTCAGAAAGCAATTCTCTTATTTCGAAAGATACACGCTAACGCGCTGTCCTTTGACCTTCTGATATACATAATAGCCAATCCGATATTAGTATCAAACCGTGTAATCATGCGTCTTTTACATTTGACTAATCGTAACCTAATACCTTAAATGAACAATTTGTCACGAGAGCAAACCCATAAAACCCACAAATATCAAAATACTATCTCTTTAGATATGAGAATTATAGTAAAATGTTTCTTGTTTCTCCAGTCCCATTAACTGGCTGGTTGCAATTTACAATTTTCCCCTGAGAGTTTCATTGACTCTCTCTATACAACCAAGGTTCCCGCCTGTACTCAATTAATGAACATAAAAAGATTAATTTATATTACAACATTCACACCTTCATTCAATTTAATAATTATGCAAATTAAATTAACGAGAGCCGTATGGTCACAACAGACACAATTTCGTAGTGCATAAGATGCTTGGTAATGGAAGCAAGACTAAAGAAAAGTCAAGACACGTTCGTATGATTTGTCGGCTTGGAAAAACCATTCAACTATGGAGCAAGATGTTCGAAATTCTGAGAAAAATGGGAGTAAGCTATAGGGAGAGACACGTCATATACAATATGTACAAAAACAGAGAGGGAATAATAAGACTGGACGACCAGGAACGAATTTCTGTGAATAAAAAGGGTGTACGAGAGAGATGTAATCTTTCGCCCCTACTTTTCAATCTGTACGTCTAAGAAGCAATGATAGAAACAAAAGAAAGGTCCAGGAATGTAATTAAAATTAAAGATGAAAGGGTATCGGTGACACGATTCACTGATGGCACTGCTGTCCTGAATGAAAATGAAGAAGAATTACATGATCCGCTGAATGGAATGGACAATCAAATGGGTAGAGAATATGGATTGAGAGTAAATCGAAAAAAGACGAAAGTAATGAGATGTAGCAGAATAAAGTTAAGGGATTCTGCTACCTAGGCAGCAAAATAACCAATGACAGACGGAGCGAGGAGGATATCAAAAGCAGGCTCGCACTGGAAAGAAGGGAATTCCTGGATAAGAGGAGTCAACTAGTATCAAACGTTGGCCTTAATTTGAGGAAGAAATTTCTGAGAATATACGATTGGAGCACAGTATTGTATGTTAGTGAAATATGGACTGTGGGAAAACCGGAACAGAAGAGAATCTAAGCATTTGAGATGATGTGCTACAGACGAATGTTGAAAATTAGGTAGACTGATAAGGTAAGAAATGAGGAGGTTCTGCACAGAATCGGAGAGGAAAGGAATATTTGGAAAATACTGACAGAGACAGGATGGTAGGACATCGGTTAAGACATCAGGGAATGACTTCCATGGTAGTAGAGGGAGGTGTAGAGGGCAAAAACTGTAGAGGAAGACAGAGATTGGAATACGTGCATCAGATAGTTGAGGACGTAGGCTGCAACTGCTACTCTGAGATAAGAGGTTGAGATATTGGCACAGGAGAGAAATTCGTGGCGGGCCGCATCAAACCAGTCAGAAGACTGACGACTATAAAAAAAAAATGCTGACACCTTTCGGCCACAGCCGTAACCTCTTGCAGCTGACTACTGAATCGAATCGCACATCTGTCGTATTACAACCATGACTCATGTATGAAGGTGATTTCTGTCTACGGATTTATATTGGCGTGATACGAGGTGCTACACCTTAAGGCGCATGTAGCATGTGACAACACTACACTGGATGCTTGGATGCTAGTTGTGAATACCACTGAACTTTGTTTCCAGCAGGTTGCACACGTTAATTTGCTCCCAGTTATAGCCCACCACAATATATACACCTGTCAGTATTTTTCCACAGTACGTTGCATCCCTTACGGGGACGATCAATTAACACCAGGATCAAAGAGCATAAGCGACATTGCAGGTTGGGGCAGGTGGAGAAATCGGCCGTGGCAGAGCACGCACTGAATGAGACCGACTACGTAATAAAATTCGCCGACACGGAAGTTCTGGCTGTAGAGAAGCACTATCACACGCGCTTGTTCAGAGAAGCTGTAGAAATACAAAAACACGCGGACAGTTTCAACAAGAAAGAGGAAAGCCTTAAGGTAAACGGATCCTGGCTTCCCGCACTGCAGCGAACGACCGTCGCAGGTAGCAAGAGGAGAACCGCACCGGAAATGACCGCGGAGAAGCCCTCGGACGTTGGCGCGCCAGGTACATATAGTCTGCGGCCGCGAGCTCGGCTCCAGTTCACCACCGGCAATGGAGGGTGAAGCTTTGACAATGCCAGCCACTCGTGCTGGGGAAACGTCAGAAAAATCATTAGATGAACGTCGGCCGAAGAACCCGAGACAGAAGCCAATAGGCAGTTTGTCAAACTGTGAAATGACAGTTCTAATAGCGTAAGCTGCAATAATAACCGTGTATCTCGTAGATTACTTTTAAAGTGTAGTGAAGGGGAAAGAAGACATCTTCTTATGAGCAGGGAAGGAGTGTAGGGTAGGAGTGTAGGCAAACAGTGGCATCAGTACCCTTCAGGCCACCTGCCATTGTGTATAACGTAATTTTAGATGATGGGAAAGAAAATGTAAACACTGTCATAACTGACTCCACTGAGAGTAAGGTGCTGTCGTGTCTGATTACAATTACATGATTAATTTGAATAAGGACACCAGAGAAACAGAATCTGACATCGACATTTCACGTTAGCAAAGAGAAGAATTGCATAGGTTAAAGCCGTGACACTGTGCCAAATGACAATAATAGTCGGAAGAAGAATGCTAAGCAAATTCAAAATCAAGGGTAATTCAGATGTTGAAATCCTTACTCACGAGCAAAGAGAAAATAATCAAGTGTTTAAAGGAATTATAGATGAAATTAAATATTTCAAGAAATTTGAAGCGAAAACATAACATTATCAAAGGGATACCTAAGGAAATTAAATAATTAATAGAAAGTTTAAATGAGGGGCTAAACTAGATTATACGTCCGACAAAGAAATTAAGATCGATAAGGAGTGCATTGAAACTCAAAGAAAATATATCAAATTAATCGAAGAGAACGTTAATAAAATCGGTGACACTCAAATGACAGTTGCTGAAATATGTATCGCAATCCATAAACAACATTGCGCAGATTTAGAAACTGTTATGATTAGTCAAAGTTAGCTAAATACTAAAACATCAGACGAAGCAACTAATTTTTACAGACAATTGAAAGAAACGATGGAAAGAGACATAGGCTGTAACTGATCAGTTTGTTAAAATAGAAGAGGGCGTGAAATAAAAGTCAGAAACGTGGCAGGAACAAGAAAGGGGAAAGGTATATGTTCATGTAAATGAATCCGCAGCAAATTTTAAAGCCTTTAATTTCTATCATTTCTCTACTAAAGGTAACAATCACCCCACTCTTTTTATTCATCAGATTGAGAATGTCAATAAAATTCACCAACAGCCGTTTACTTTAAGGTATTATTTTATTTTATCATGAAGGCTACAAATTCCAGTCTTTCATTGTGCCATCTGCAGGCCTCATATGCATCTATCCAAATAAACTAACTTGTTGTATAGCGCCATGAATTACTGAATATCGTAAATTCAGTAGTTATACAACTGCTTCATTCGAAGCTTCGAATGAAGCAATTGTGTAAAGATTGAATTCACGATATCCGTTTATTTATGGCGCTTTACGACAAGTTCGTTTATTTGGATAGCTGCGTGTGGGACCTGAAAATGGCACAATGAAATACTGGTAGCCTTCACAATAAAATGAAATAATATCTTGAAATACACGGCTGTTGGTGAATTTTATTGACATAGACAATTAATTAATCAAGTGATGTTCCCTGGCCATGACGGCCAAACAGGAATTTCAAACAAATTGGGTTCTAGTAAACTTGAATTTGACACCATATCATGGGGAGTTGGAGTATTTAATGCCGGGTTGTATACATCGCAGGAAGCTGAAACGTCGTAGGTAAGTTCGTTAATAGGTGTGCTCGCGGAGTATGCTGAAGAAGACCACCCGGTTAGCCGTGCGGTCTAACGCACGGTTTCTCGGATTGCGATGGAGCGCCTGGTCCCCGGCACGAATCGGCATGGTGGACTTGTGTCGAGGTCCGGTGAGCCAGCCAGTCTGTGGGTGGTTTTTAGGCGGTTTTCCATCTGCCTCGGCGAATGCGGGCTGGTTATTCTGCTTCAGCTACACTATGTCGGCGATTGTTGCGCAAACAAGTTATCCACGTACGCGTGCACCACCATTACTCTATCACGCAAACATAGGAGTTACACTCGTTTGAGAGACCCTGGGGGGGGGGGGGGGCGATAACCACCGGGGGCCGAACCGCACAATAACGCTGAAAGAGTGTTCGGTGTGGGGCGGTGGAGGGTTGAAGTGGACTGCGGTAGTCGTCGTGGTGTTGTGGACCACTGCGGTTGCGGCGGGGACGGAGCCTCTCCGTCGTTTCTAGGCCCCCGGTTAACATAAAATACAATACAATACCATACAATGCTGAAGAAAATAATAGTTCCACACTTTTCCAAACAGATGAAAATGTCAAAATGTGAAACGTTTCCTCTTTTGACGTTAGTACGTTGTTTGTCATTTGGCGATGCGTTTTGATTTATATTGTGAAGTGACGGTTTGTCTTAACGGTTAGGAAGGTTGAAGTTTTCCATACGAAACGCAATGCCAAGAGAGAAGGAAGACCGTGCACTACTGATAATATTCTTTTTTTCACAACGGCATCAATAGTGGTGCTACACTGCGGGAATATCTCCGGGGGAAACAAGCTGCGAAGAGGCCGCTTGTCAATAAATGGACCAAAATATGTGATAAGGAAATTTGAGGAAATAGGTGAGTTAGATGGTGTAGCAAGGAGAGGGATGACGCCTCTTCCAATTGCAGTTGTCGATGAAGTTGCTGTGGCTATAGTCAAAAGCACAACACATGCCTCAAATTCTGCGACCAATGCTAGAGGTGTTTCACGGGAATCGTTTGTCCCTGGTGAACAGTTGGAAAGAGATAGAAAACCGAAACAGTGTAATGGCGTCGAGACCATAATGTTGGTAGTCGATGGGCAGTCGACAACGAACACCATAACACGTTTGTAGGCTGCTGTGACCAAGAAGTGCCCACGAAGGGCGATAGAACTATACCTGTACGCCACCAAACGCCGTGAGTGAGGAGACATCTAGGGGTTCGCCCAGTTGTGCATACGTTGCCAGTCTGATCAAAGAAACGGTGGACCCAATGTGAAACTGAAAACGGACGTCCTCGTCATAAATGCGGAATGTGAGAAACAACTTCCGCATGAAAGGGTCGTCCATTTTGACTGCGGCCTGCAGGTCATACACAGTGTCCTTATAATCTCGTGGAGAAGGACGGAAGCGGGTCGTAAGGCTGCGATCGAAGAAGCCCTTGAATGAGATTTTCACTCTGCAGCGGAGTGTGCGCTGATATGAAACATCCTGGCGGATTAAACTCTGTGTGGCGGACTAGACTCGAATTCGGGACCTTTGCCTTTCGCGGGTAATTTCTCTACCAACTGAGATACCCAAGCACGACTCACGACCCGTCCTCACAGCTCCACTTCTGCTAGTACCTCGCCTCCTACCTTCGCAGAAGAGCTGCTGTGAAGTTTGAAAGGTAGGAATGCAGAATTGAAGCTGTGATGACGGGTCGTGAGTCGTGCTTGGTTAGCTCAGTTGGTAGAGCACTTGCCCGCGAAAGCCAAAGGTCCCGAGTTCGAGTCTCGGTCCGGCACACAGTTTTAATCTGCGAAGAAGCCCTTCTTTGACACAAAGCGTGCAGGAAGCCCAGCGATCTGGACAGTCCGCCCAGGAGTGAGTGCGAAAACACTGTGGACACAAAGGGAACGGTTCTCCTGATCTGCGACGAAACGTGACCGGAGGTTCAGATGCCATAGAGACGTCAGCTGCCTGGGAGCTGTCTTGAGCCTGCGGAGGTGCGTTGAGGCGCTTTGACTAATGCAACTTGTGGCCTCGTCATTAGTCATTGATTAGCCGCCTGTGCGATTTCGAACGAGTGTACAGCGCACAAAATGTCCTTCAACGTAGGTTATCTAGTTTCAACGGCGCAGTGCGGATCTCGGTATCAGCCGCAAGCTGTACCATCACATCACGAATCAAGAAGTGTGCATAGGAAGCCTTGCAGACTTCATGAGCGCTAGTGAAATTACATTTTTGGCTGAGGCTTCGCAAGTCAGTGACCCAAGAGTGGTATGACTGTCCCGGCTGTTTATGATATTGATGGAAGTCAGGCGTGGACGCTACGATATGGTATCGCTGGTGATCCGTGCCTGGCTCATGTTATGCGTTGGATTAAACCTTGATTGTTATCCTGTGTTTAGTCTCCCACGGTCATCGCGATTATGCTGTTATCCTCCCTCTCCGCGAGTGGCAGCAGCGGTGTGTATCGATATTCGCACCTTGTACTACCTATAGCCTGGCGTTTATAGTTTCCGGCTGCGCTGTGTGCGAGGAGTTGGTCGGTTGGCGTGGAGCAGCGAGGAAATCTCCGCGGCGCGTGGTTTGGCCGAGGCCGCTGGCAACGCCCACGCGCGGTAGGAGTGTGTGGTGCTGTTCCCATTGCAACAAGGTCCGTGGCTCACCCATACTGGACACGAATGTTGAGTTTTGACTTAATGTACCAACAAGTCACGACTATTCACATTGTGTCGTTTGGATTTCGTTGTCGGCTTTTGGGAGACTCCCGCGAGCAAGAACGTGTGTTTTCAAGTTGGCAAATTGTAGCCACCCTCCAGTGGAGTTTAACTGTATTTGGTTATTTTGAATTGAAGTGCACAAGTGGAATCTTCTGCCTTGTGGCCGTTAACGTTCCGGTTACTTGCCCTGGCCGTTGACATAAATTCAGGCAGTATATTGTCCTCATCGTGTTGTCGCTGTCCGGCACGGTGTGTAGTTTGACAGCTCAGTGTACAACTGGTTGTCGGCGCCAATACCTTCTACGTTGTTCCATTGAACTCCCTATTGTGTGCTGGTTGTGTGGAGTGGAAGTTATCTCGTCGGTGTGTCCGGTGACTGTCTGTCGGATGGGTTGTCGTTGGATCGAGAATTGTTGGACCGACTGCCTGTCTCACGTAAGCGAGCGTTACTGTTTGAATTCCAGGCCGACCCTCTGAAACTTCTGTGCGCCGTTTTGTGTACTGCCTTTTCTTATTTGTTCTTGTTTTTGGTATTTGTAAGACATCTAGCCGATTTTTAAATTAAGGTTGTTTTGCCCTTAAGGCGTAAGATTGTTTGGGCCTTCAGCCTAATTTAAAGAACTATTTTAAGGCCCCTGGTCTTTTAAATATTTATTTTGGTTTGAATCTTAAGTGAGAGGCCTTCAGCCAAATTTTTAATTGAAGTTGTTTTGCTCTTAATATGTCATATTTTTGGGGCCTTCAGCCTAATTAAACAACTGTTTTAAGATAAGGCCTTTTGCCTTTTAAAAATTTAATTTTGGTTTGAGTCTTAAGAGATGAGGCTTCAGCCGATTTCTTTTTTTAATTGAAGTTGTTTTGCCCTTAAGGCACGAAATTCTATGGTGAATTCAGCCGGTAATTAAGTTCCAAAAATTAATGATGTGTGTTTTCTTTTGAAAATTTTCTTGGCTCTTATAATGTTTGGTCAAATAAATAAATTTGTATGTTCGAGTGTAACCGACAGCCGCTTATTTTGGCCCCTTTCCGCAGTTTAAACTACCTGTCCTGTCCTGTGGCTTTAGCAAGGCATATCAGGTGGGGATAGCAATTAGTCAACAGGAAGCAACTCTCCTTGAAATCAAAGCATGACAAGGTCTAACAGAGGGACCAGCTTTCGGAGCTCAAATAACGTTTCCGGTGAAGCCAAAGACAGAAACAAACGTCGCTGCAATGAATCATTCGTGACTTCAACGGTCGAGAAATGCTGTTTCAGACGCTGCAAGTATGTGTCCCAGTCGTTCTTCGCGTAACTGAAAGGGTGAAACGACGGAGGACATCTGGAGCTGTCAGTAGCGGGAAGCGGCGAGACCTGGTGCAACTGGGTCCCGTGTGCTCCGAGTTTGTGCACCTGAATCTCGAGCGATTTTTGTAACGAATCCAACTGGAGCTGCTGCTGCTGCATTAACTGCAGCTGTTTCTCCAGCAAGTCAAATAAGCGTCCATGCAACTTAATAACTATCGTTATCCTCGTCGCCATTGCTATGTCCGCAGCGTCCGGGTATTGGTGTGCAGATTGGTGAATGCAAAAATGGTTCAAATGGCTCTGACCACAATGGGACTTAACATCTGCGGTCATCAGTCCCCTAGAACTTAGAACTACTGAAGCCTAACTAACCTAAAGACATCACACACATCCACGCCCGTAGCGTTCGCGCGGTTCCAGACTGTAGCGCCTAGAACCTCTCGGCCACCGCGGCCGGCATTGGTGAATGCAGGAACGGACGAAGCTGCCAGGCGGGAGAGGCGCCTGCGCAGGAGTAACCCAGCCGAACGGTACGGAGAACGGTACGCAACGACGACAACAATATCAAGAGCAACGGAGGGACAAACCCAATACAATCATAGAGAATAACCGAGTGACACGCAAGGTAGTTGATCAGCAGCTCTAGTACAACGAAGGTACTAAGCACGAGCTCTGAACTACTTGGCTGCGCACTGTGCAGCTGCCTAAATATCGAGGCCCACGAAAAAGACAGGCCGTGGCACGTACGTCAGAGCACGTGACACTGCCGGTCTCGCGAGTGCCAACAGCCGTCAACGGCGGGGAGGCGAGTAACTGTTTGATACGACTTTAATAACTTAGCTGCTCATTTAAATGCATGCAAGTTCTCGACAGCACACGACAAAATTAAGACCTCAAGTGGGTACCTTTTCAATCAGCCCTGTACCCTGCCGGCCGTTCCCGAAGTGTGGCGGACAAGTGCGACGCCGCAAGTTCGTTGCAGGGCCCGTATATTTGGTAGGCCCAGCTAAAAACTGGCAGCGTGGAACGGTACTGCGCGGCGCACTCACGTGGCGAGTCGGTGGCGCGTGCAGCTATCGAGGACCATCTCCTCCGGCGGGCAGTCAACCTCTGCGGCGCGCTGCAAAACATTTGCTACCGAGGGATCACAGGAGCTCCATGGTGGACAAGAAACGTCGACATCGGCAGCGCACTCCTTGAGACCACTACACAAGAGAAGGTCCACGACAAGGCTCTACGAGTATTTGACAAAATCGATGCCCTTAGGGACCAAGTTCGACAGTTAGGATCGGTAGGAACGGTAAACCCTGTAAGATGGCACAAGTATCGAGTACCGAAGTCAATAACGTGTCACCCCCCCCCGCCCCACAGGCGATCTGTCATAACACGAGGAAGCAGTCACACGTAGCAGCCTAGACACATCTCACCCTCCACAGGAGATAGACATCACCAAAGGCAGCAGGCGAAAGGACCCACTGAGTGCCCAAGCCTAACTGAATGTGTAATAAATAAAGTGTCTTCCTTTTATCCTTACATCCCATCCTAGAAGAATAAGTCATCAAGGATGATCTCTTCAGCGCACACGACAAAATAAATAAATAAATAAAGAAGCGCCTAACACCAGAGTGCCCAGCACAATAGCTATCCCATACCAGTATGCTTCATCCGTAATACGGGGTCATCCACAAAGTAAGTTCCGTTTCCATTTCTACCCACTGCAGCGCTACGATCGCAGTTCCGAGCATGCGTGGCAGTTGCTCTGACTCAAGAAGAAGACATGTACGCCATTTTTAGAGCGCTACTGCCGACGTGTGCTTTGTAGTGTTTCTTTATAATGTCAGCCGTAATTGAAAATGCTGCCGCGCGCCTCAATTTCTTAATGGTCTCGCAGTAACCATGTGCACTGATTGTTTGGTCTCGTGGTAAGAAATCAACCAACAAAATGCCTTTTCTGTTCCAAAAAACGGTGCACATGACTTTTCGAGGTGTCAAGATTTGCTTAGGTTTAACCTTCGTACGGGATGAAGTGTCCCTCCATTCCACTGATTGCCGTTTTGTTTCTTAGGTGCCGTCCGATACCCAAGTTTCATCCCCCTTGATTATCCGAGAAAGAAAACCATCGCGTTCTTCACTATAGCGTGTCAAAACCTAAGTGCACAGCCCTTCCGTTGTTTTTTGTGTTGTTCAGTAAGAATTTTGGGTAGGCAACGTGAGCAAAGTTTTCGAAATTTCAGGTTCTCAGTAACAATTTCATGAATTAGTGATCGTGAGATTTGCGGAACTTCCATAGCAAGGGCACTAAGTGTAAACTTACGGTTGTGCTTAATCTTCTCATAAATTGTGTGAACCAGTTCATCAGTAACCACACACGGTCGTCCACTTCATTCTTCATCCTGCACTTGATCACGTCGTTCATTGAACAGTCTGACCCATCTTGTAACCGTCGAATCACTCATAGCATTTTGTCTGTAAACCTCGCAGATTTACCGATGAATTTCCTTTGGTTTTTCTTTTTTGCACTTAGAAAACGAATCACAGATCTGATATCACACGCGGCGGCATTTTCAATTACGGTTGACATTATAAAGAAGCACCACAAAGCACACGTTTGGAGCAGCGATCTGAAAATGGCGTACATGTCTTCTCCTTGAGTCAGAGTAACTGCCTTGCATGCTCGGAACTGCGATCGTAGCGCTGCCACGAATAGAAATAGAAACAGAACTTACATTGTGGACGACCCTCGTATCGAGCAGGAATGTATTTTAAATGTGTATTAAGCTACTCTTTCAAATTTCTTTTATTTCAGGTATTTAGATATATTAAAATGTTAAATAAACGATATATGCGTTTGTAATATTCTTATATCAATGCAATTATAAGTAAACCTGTTTGTATCTAGAAGTTTTGGTTTGATAGGGAACGTTTTATCACTGTAAGAATTTGTAAATGCGGACGTGACAAATGAAGTAGGATCAGTCTGATGTGGCAATCAAAAGTGTTAAAATGGACAGAGGTGATATGTCTGATTATTAGTGGGAAATCAGTTGAATTTTGTAAGAAGGATATATTTTCATACTAATAATGAGTGAAAAGTGAAGTTTCGAGAAGAGAATAAGAAGCATTGAGGTGTTGCCTCTCTTGGCTGGATTTCGTTTGTGTTTGAATTAGCGGAGAAATTTATAATTGTTTCAGCAGCGGTGGGAAATAGAGGAGGTTAGTAAAATAGCGGAGACGAGGTGTGCAGATTTAGAACGCAATAATTACGTAAAAAACGAGAATAGCCCAGAACTTTCTAGAGCATAATTCCCTC
Organism: Schistocerca nitens; assembly: GCF_023898315.1. Lineage (NCBI taxonomy): Eukaryota > Metazoa > Arthropoda > Insecta > Orthoptera > Acrididae > Schistocerca > Schistocerca nitens. The sequence continues at coordinate 128,122,179 of NC_064617.1, read as the reverse complement.
GCTATTGCTGCTATATTTCACCCAGATTCCAGGCCGAGAAGTAATTCCGAAATTCAACGCAAGATTGTCCACAGATGAAGAATTTTGAAGAAAAGAAGCCAAGAATTTCAAGAGGGAGAGTTTTTGCAAGATCCAATGTAGAAGACATCGAGAGGCAGAAGGTAGTCTTACACCGAGCAGCTTATAACCCTAAGTATTTCATGAAGAGAACACAAACGCACGATGAGTTATTCAGGAAATATGTCGAACAGAGAGAGATAATGGTTTTGCCTGTAGTATTGTCTGCCTAACGAGTATAGTGTTGCTATTTAAGCCTATAGTTACACTGTCGTTCATTGTTAAGTTATCAAATTGTATTCACAAATTAATGTACCGAGTGACAAGGTAGCGGCCACAGTGTTATGGTATCTAAGACAATGAAAGACTGCGAGTATGACACAAGACATAAGTACGTTCCAGCGATTTGTAGTTTCGGAACGTGTGAAAAGAGAATACATTAACGAACTACCACGTAATTGTTGGTACAGATTTAAGAATAGTATTCGGCATTCATAAGGGAAGTGCTGAAAGGTTTTCATTCTGCACAATTGTATTAGCCACATGGAACACTCTCACAGTTATAATTTTCAATCATACTCTATAAGTCAAATTGTGTTAGCAATAAAGTTTGTGTATTAAAGTTCAAATTGTACTGTATTTACTTTAGAGTGTCGTTACTATTATAGAAGTTAGTGTCATCAAATACACGGCAGAGTTGTAAAAAGTATGGACTGCAAGTAGTTTTGGTTAAGAAATCCCACACATTCGGTATATATTCAGCAGTATTAAGCATTGCGTTATAATACACTCCGTGTGACAACGATATTGACGGTTTAGTGCGGTATGTTGAAGGAGACTGCAGAGCTTTAAAAATGCTGACGCTCACTCTGTATATTCTGCAATATGTTGACTGCAGTTCTTGTCGAGATCCAGAGGAATTAAAGTGCTCCATAATAAAAAGATCAGGGAATATGTTGTAGGATGGATACGAAAATACCACGCTGTGCTTTGAGAAATGAAATTACCGTTTGGATAGGAAACACCAGATACCACGTTGTTCACAATGGCAAAGGAAACTTATGATGATGCTGGTGTCACGGCAGTCAGCAGGCAGCAATGTTCATTTTACTTGCAGCAGCTTCCAAAACTGGCAAATAAGGTCAGCTGGCTGGCTCTCAAGACTATGTGACTTGACTTCTGAGGTCATCAGTCGCCTAGAAGTAATTAAACCTACTAACCTGAGAACATCACACACATCCATGCCCGAGGCAGGATTCGAACCTGCGACCGTAGCGGTCGCTCGGCTCCAGACTGTAGCGCCTAGAGCCGCACGGCCACTCCGGCCGGCTAAATAGGGTCAGCTTAGATGACGCGTGGCCATACATGTGTTTTGTCTTTCTTGCAACAGTTGCCACGCCACCGACATCAGGTCGTGTAAGCTTTAACCAGTAATAAGTAAATAACTGTTTTATTTGATTTGAAACTGTTGTTACAATAGAGAAATGCATCTAAAACAGCTCATCTACATTAGTGATTACACAGTTTACTTGTTTCATTGGCAATTAGTTGTTGTCATAGTTTCTCGAATTTATGCTGAGGTGAATGAGCCCGTGGTCCATAAAAGTGTTTATAGAAAACTTTTCAGGCTTGTTTTGTTCCCTCTGCGTAAATTATGCTTGTGTTTCGCAAGACACACGAGTTCCACACCGTCGAACCACGACATACTGGGTAATAAAGCTAGGTTCTAAACGACAAGATCCGTACATAAATATTGCTCAGTAATATTGTGTCGTTCTTGGTTTTACACTTTCACGTAGTATTGTTGATGTTGTTGTTGTGGTCTTCAGTCCTGAGACTGGTTTCATGCAGCTCTCCATGCTACTCTATCCTGTGCATGCTTCTTCATCTCCCAGTACCTACTGTAACCTACATCCTTCTGAATCTGCTTAGTGTATTCATCTCTTGGTCTCCCTCTACGATTTTTACCCTCCACGCTGCCCTCCAATGCTAAATTTGTGATCCCTTGATGCCTCAAAACATGTCCTACCAACCGATCCCTTCTTCTAGTCAAGTTGTGCCACAAACTTCTCTTCTCCCCAATCCTATTCAATACCTCCTCATTAGTTACGTGATCTACCCACCTTATCTTCAGCATTCTTCTGTAGCACGACATTTCGAAAGCTTCTATTCTCTTCTTGTCCAAACTGGTTATCGTCCATGTTTCACTTCCATACATGGCTACACTCCATACAAATACTTTCAGAAACGACTTCCTGACACTTAAATCTATACTCGATGTTAACAAATTTCTCTTCTTCAGAAACGATTTCCTTGCCATTGCCAGTCTACATATTATATCCTCTCTACTTCGACCATCATCAGTTATTTTACTCCCTATATAGCAAAACTCCTTTACTACTTTATGTGTCTCATTTCCTAATCTAATCCCCTCAGCATCACCCGATTTAATTTGACTACATTCCATTATCCTCGTTTTGCTTTTGTTGATGTTCATCTTATATCCTCCTTTCAAGACACTGTCCATTCCGTTCAACTGCTCTTCCAAGTCCTTTGCTGTCTCTGACAGAATTACAATGTCATCGGCGAACCTCAAAGTTTTTACTTCTTCTCCATGAATTTTAATACCTACTCCGAATTTTTCTTTTGTTTCCTTTACTGCTTGCTCAATATATAGATTGAATAACATCGGGGAGAGGCTACAACCCTGTCTCACTCCTTTCCCAACCACTGCTTCCCTTTCATGCCCCTCGACTCTTATAACTGCCATCTGGTTTCTGTACAAATTGTAAATAGCCTTTCGCTCCCTGTATTTTACCCCTGCCACCTTCAGAATTTGAGAGTATTCCAGTTAACGTTGTCAAAAGCTTTCTCTAAGTCTACAAATGCTAGAAACGTAGGTTTGCCTCATCTTAATCTTTCTTCTAAGATATGTCGTAAGGTTAGTATTGCCTCACGTGTTCCAACATTTCTACGGAATCCAAACCGATCTTCCCCGAGGTCCGCTTCTACCAGTTTTTCCATTCGTCTTGTAAGTAGGCTGTTTAGGTTTTTTTATTGGTAACGCCACCTCTGTATAGAAAATCACTGGCTGTGCGGTGTGCAGTCTGTGGCTGCTTTGCATTGTTGTAATACTCGCCATTGTAGTGTTAGGCAGCTGGCTGTGAACAGCGCATAGCGTTGGGCAGTTGGAGGTGAGCCGCCAGCAGTGGTGGACGTGGGGAGAGAGATGGCGGAGTTTTGTAATTTGTCATGAACTGCTATATATATGATGATATCAAGGTAAATACATTCTTTGTTCTCTATTAATATCTTTCATTTGCTAACTATCCCTATCAGTAGTTAGTGCCTTCCATAGTTTGAATCTTTTATTTAGCTGGCAGTAGTGGCGCTCGCTGTATTGCAGTAGCTTGAGCAGCGAAGATTTTTGTGAGGTAAGTGATTTGTGAAAGGTATAGTTTAATGTTAGTCAGGGCCATTCTTTTGTAGGGAATTTTGAAAGTCAGATTGCGTTGCGCTAACAAAATATTGTGTGTCAGTATAAGCACAGTCATGTATAATCGTTAAAAAGGGGACGTTTCATATGTCGACCCTTAGCCTAGGATACCTCACTGGAATCTTCTGATTTTTTCTTGTAGTTTGTGTAATTAGTGTAGATTTTGTTTATTGCTAGCGCGTAATTGTAGAGAGAATCTCCTTTGTAGTTGCAGTCTTTCATTGTTGTACAGTAAAACAGGTGTGGCACGCATGTAGATTTGCACCAAGTATTTCGCAGCTGCAATTAACTAGATATTATTTTCAGTGTTATGTTAATGTGTTTTCTTATTTTTGCTCTTCAAATTGTGCTTTTCTGTGTTGTCGTGTGAAATACTGTGACAATAATGGCGTGTGAAAAACGTAATACTAGGCTCCAAACTAAATTGAGAAATGACAGTGAAGACGAAAGCAGTGTGTTAGCGCCGCAGAGTAATGAATTAACTAATGTTCAAAGTAGTAATTTGGTAATTGCGCATAGGGAAATGGAGCGGGCGGCAAACAATGGTGTAGACAGTGAAACAATTAGAGAACAGGGAAGCATTATCGATCGATCGGTCGGCAACAGCTCGCCTCAGGAATCTGAAATGACAGGAAACAATCTCGTAAATATTGTAGACTCAGGTTTTGGGTCCTCACCGTTTTCTCAAATGAGTCAAGACACATTTTCTGCTTGTCAAAATGTGAATGTTGCCGGTGCAACTTCACTGCCGAATAGCACTGAGGAACATGTTTCAGACACCAGTGCACTGTTATTACAATTAATGCAACAAATGGGACAAAAGCTTCAAAAGTTAGACATAATGGAACAAAATCTTCAAAAGTTAGACATAATGGAACAAAATCTTCAAAAGTTAGACACAGTGGAACAAAATCTTAAAAAGTTAGGCACAACACTTGAACAAAATCAGAAACAAATAGGACAAAATCTTCAAAAGTTAGACGCAATGGAACAAAATCTTCAAAAGTTAGACTCATTGGAGCAAACTCTTGAACAAACACGCGAGGATTTAACTACTGAGTTACATCACATTGAATCGAAATGTCAAAAAGTCTGTAGTGACGTAAAAACACAAATTTGTGAGCATTTCCAACCTATTTTTTCGCGTCATGAAAATGCACTACAGAATCACGAAGCAGCCATAAAAGAACTGCAAACTACTGTTCATGAAAATCATGAGACCTTGCAAGCTAAATTTGACTCAGTTGCATCTACCGATTCGGTTACGCAACTTGCAAAAACTCAGGAAAACTTGAAGGACACAGTAGATTCGATTTCAACACAAATGGACACTCTGAAACTTGGTTCAGAAAAACACACTGAGGAAATGTGTTCACTATCGGAGAAAGTAGCCGAACTTTCGGATCAGGTCACTAACTTATCTACAAAGGTGGATGATGATCTGAATGACACAAGACCTGTAGCCTTCACTGACACAGAAGAGTATGAACAAATTAGAAAATTCAAACAAAATCAAAATCAAATCAATACACAGTACAAAAGAGAAATCCGGGAAGTACAAGATCAGTTGACGCAGGTAATACAAGAATTACATATTTCAGAGGACACTCGCGCTCCAATACAGGAAGAGGGACATAGAAATACGGAACAGCCACAAAATAATAACACAGCGCATTTCGGAAATTATGAAAGAAATTGGCAAGGTGCACCGAATTTTGAAGTGGAACCGCCGAAACGACGTAACAATGACCGATATGCGACTCGCCGACATGATGACTTCGACTATAAGCTGTTCATTACTACACGTAAATTCAAAACGTTTAAAAATTCTGCCAACGACATCCATCCACAAGCGTGGCTCCATCAATTCTCTCATTGTTTTCCCCCCAACTGGTCATTGGAGCACAGGTTAGAATTTATGTGTGGCTACTTGGAGAATGAACCAGCTGTAAGAATGCGATCGGTCATTCACGATTGTCACAGTGAAGGAGATTTTTATCATGCCTTCCTCTCACCATATTGGTCTCAAGCCACACAAGACCGAGTAAAACATAGCATCATAATGATGAAACGTTTCGAACAATCTGAATTTTCCAGTATTATGAAATATTTTGAAGACATGTTACACAAGAATCAGTATCTTTCAAACCCATACAGCCCCTCAGAACTCATCCGCATTTGCTTAATCAAATTACCTGAACATTTACGACATATTATTTTAGCAGGACGTTGCAAAGACGACATTGAAGCTTTCCAGGGACTCCTACAAGAATTAGAAATTGACACAGACAGTCGCCGGATGCAAAAACAGGAAAACAAACACTACAGGTCACATACGTCACAATTCCGTGACGACAGAAACAATAACTGGACACGACAAGGCTTTCTTACAACGCAAATCGTGACCAAAACAGACATCACCTGTATGACAACCGTTGGCAGAATAATAGTTACAGGGAAAGATCACATTTCCGAAGTAATGAATATGACAGAGACAATCATAGAAACAGACAATATGGTAACCAGAACTATTATTATCACGGGAGACAGAATAACTTCAGACGCAACGCAATGAAAATTCAGGGAGAAATTCTCCACCACTTGACCGACAAGAAAGAAACTATGGAATCTACCGACATGACGACAGACGATATGATCGTAACGACAGACCTAAATTGCATCAGAACTGGCGGGATTCAAACAGAGCTGGGCCCTCTCGGCAAGGCGCATTTGTAGAAGTTAGGTCTCCTAATCCCAATAACGACGCACGCCAACAAAGAGACAGACAATGACTCGCACCGCAGGCAGCCGCTTGCGCCCGCTGGCTCTGAGAAAAATAACATAAGACTCTTGCCTTGAGAAAAATTTTAGCATTCTTTACCGATGTATACAACATGATAATTGCTTTGAAGTTGAAACTCTGCGTACTAGGAAGAGCAAAGCTTTACACCACATCTCACACGTAAAACCGTTTATTGAGAGATAATGTGCTTTTTTAACTTGATATTTTAATGCAACATTTTGGATTACTTGAAAATACATTCTGGGTTTAAAGTACTTTCTGTGAGATACCAGACGACACAGTGGTTAGTTTATGTGACAGCTACACGATTTTTATCACGACGCTACTAATGAGTGACAATTTACAATGTTGCTTTTGCAGTGTATCTGTTTTACATCTGCACAATTTTTCTGAATTCTTCTGGAAAGTGAAACATGTTTTAGTATTTAACTTTTGTGGTATAGCAACAATGAGACAGCCTTTTTCGTGGCACAACAATACGTTACAGTACAGTACTTTCTTCATCACAACAATAAGCGTAATAACTACGATATCTATACACAAAGCATTTCACTTTTGTTTATCATGAGGTAAGTACATTGACTTCTGCAGAACTTAGCTTTCGGAGGACTATAACTACGAGACTTCCACAGAGATTATGTTGCGACATGACACACAGTTTAGCACTACAGGACACGTATTTGAGTGATTAATTTTGTAGTTAAAACATTTATTTTTAAAGATTTTTAAATTGCAAAGAAAGTTTTCCGTGATACATTTCATTCCATTGCTGTAATCTGTAACACCCGAGGGTATAATTACATTAATCCTCAGGGGGGTACACGCTGACTTTGTGTACCATGTGTGTGGCAACCACAAGGAACCCTAGCTAATATGGTATTTGCTTATACAACTTTACACATCGGTACCATATTTCTCTAACACACAAATTACACAGCTATCTGATCATGTAACTGAGAGATAAACATTTTTTTTTTACTACATCAGTGACAGATGTTTACGTAATTACACAGTTGAATAACTCCACACGTATGAAATTGCATTTTGTCTGTACTTTGTGAACTGTTCATACTTTTTCGGAACCATTGTGATACTATGAGAGTTTTGAATGAGGTATTTGGTATGGGATCATGATTTTTGAAGTACGTTTGAGGTAGATAACTCTTTTGAAATGAGCAGAGAATTTTTTTAGGTTTTGAAATTATTGGAGAAAGCTACGACGATTTTGAGAGTTGGCTGAGGTGTTATAATGTTATTTTTACGACAACGATGTGTATTATGCTGCTGAGGTATGTTTATGGTCAAGAAGCTGATGCTATATGAGGAATTTGATTATGCTACGTATTTCATGTAATGAAATATTAAAGAAGCGTCGACGAATATATATATGTGTAAATAGGTAAGGAGTAATGAGTAGCGGTTAGGGACTCTTGACTTGTGAAAAAGGATGTTGGAAACCAAGAATCGTACTTTAAGAGTTATGAAATGTGTGTAAATGCGTGAATGTATTACAATGCCGACGAAAATTTTTGGACTCTGTTATATTCGTACGATTTTGTTTCTACAGATTTGTAACGCAAATTCTTGACCTATGAAATTTTTATATGAGACTGTCGCTGTAGCGAAAACGGCTGTCGTAAATATTTCGTTAAGAAAGGTAAGTGAGCGTGAAGTAATTCGTTGTGAGCGGCCAGGTGTGCCAGCCACCTTGAGAAAAAGCCATTAGTGTGTGGCGCAGGTGGAGAAGAAGAAAAAAAAAGGGGAAGACATTATCCTCGCTATTGACGTTCCTTTGTAGAAAGCATCGCAAATGCGACACGCTCATTACTTGGAAACATATCGTACTTTCTGATATTTACTGAAATGCCTAATGAAATGACAAGAAATAGTTTGTCTACACACCTGATTATGACTACTGTCTTTCTAGATGAGATATTTTTTTTTACTACTTATGAAATGCCACATGGCTATTGAACGATATTCTTATGCTTTGCTTTGTACATAGTTGCTTATTTCATTTGATATCTAGTTTCTAGCTGCACTGCAGCATTGGTTAAAATAAAATTTTATAGATGTACTAATATAAATATTTTATGCCTACAGATCCAGTAAATAATTTTATGATCTATTCAAAAAAACGAAGGAGCATAAAAACATATTTCCCTTCACAGGAATTGCATACGGAATTTTCTTTTCAACTACTGAGTAATTTTTTGTAGAATTAGTTTTTGTGGTACACCACTTTAATTACTTAGACATTAAGATGTGATTATACATTTCCCTTATCTGAATTGTTGACTTTAGTGTACTATTTTTTCTGCTTGAGCTTTGTCATGTTTAGATATAAGCTGCTGTTTGCCAGGCATAATGTTACTGAATTTTAATTTGTGTTACTCTGCTAAGCCAGATTTATTTTTCTTCTTTGCTGCGCATTGCCTCATATTAGTTGTAATGTTGAATTGCTTGGTAATTTAGATTTACTGTAGCTTGCTTTGCCAGCTTGAAATTTTTGTCATTGATGTTTGTGTTACTTGATTTGTTCTGCTGCATTGCCTCGTCCCTTAGTTTAGCATCTGAGCTCAGTAGATTTAAGTTAGCTTAAGAGGGGATAGACTATATAAGAAACTAGTTGTGATGAATGGAAAGAAATGCATTGAAGGTATATGAAAACGTTTTGGGCCAAAATGAGTATTGTACAATGATCCGTAATTATTTTGAAAGAAATATGGTTAGAATACAGAAAGGAGGTATAGATAGGACTTTTTGGGAATAATGATGAACGAAGGAAGATCTCCAAGAACAAAAAAAGTTTTGTTCGCAAGATACTGCAGTAAAACAAACCCTGTCCTTTCCCTTTCTGTTATTCCGCTATGTGTTTGTGTACTCTTGTACATTTGTGTTCTTCCTGTCTTTATGTGTTTATCTGATGAGAGTTGTAGGATTTTTTCTGATAATATGTTATTTACCTTGTAAAGATGCTTAAACATTATTTATTCTGTTTTGTTTTAATGCTTATGTGTGAAGTTGATGTTTCAAAAGTTATTCTGATATTTTATGTATTTACTTATGTCATAATTCCTGTAACATTGATGTATATGTTTATTTCTGTTCTGTTGTAAAACCTGTACTACAAATGTTATCTGTATTGTTATGTTCTTTAATAATGTATTTTGTACCTTTGTAACTGTATTCTCATGTTATAATATTGTAATTGACACCAGTTCTTCAAATTAAGTATCATTTCACTGCACACGTTTCTGTTGGTCATAGTATATGGACAATATGTGAGAAGTAGGGACTGTTAGTGTTTGCACGTGTGTTAATAATTCAGCAAGGGACTGGATAACAGCATTGCTCGTTCTAAGGACAATTCCAAAAACTTTGTGAGTGCACAAGTGGTGGTTATGGACTTGCTATATTATCCGCAAGACTCTTCAATGGTGATTGTGCACCTGCATAGTCACAACAGATGGCTGCTGACCATCTCTACAAGGACTACAGTGGGTCTGCATCTTTGATGACCCACCAATACCATTATTTCTACAAGGACTACAGTGGGTCTACATCTTTGATGATCCATCAGTACCATTATTTCTACCAGGACTGCAGTGGGTCTGCTCTGTGATGACCTACCAAACGATATTCTTCAAAACTTCGATTGACTCCGCTGTGGGTTTGCTCTGTTGTGGCCCATTACCTGTCAGCATGTCAAGAGTCAGCACTGTCTTTCCGTTGGAAGGACAACACTACTTCTTCAAGACTGCATGGAAATCCACTACTTCCGTGTGCATTTTCTTTTACTGCTCAGACTTTGGGAAAAACACTGCAATGTGATGAATGATAAGGACTGTCTTTATGGACTGTGAAAAAATTTTAGCTTTTGACCAACATTGTATCAATAAGTGTGTGCATTTGATTTCTTTGTTATTGTAATTATGAAAAATTTTTTCAAATCTGTATTGGGCACTGCCCAAACCAATTTGTAAAATTTTTTTGTGGGGAGCATGGGGGCTATGTAAGTAGGCTGTTTAGGTTTTTTATTGGTAACGCCACGTCTGTATAGAAAATCACTGGCTGTTCGGTGTGAAGTCTGTGGCTGCTTTGCATTGTTGTAATACTCGCCATTGTAGTGTTAGGCAACTGGCTGTGAACAGCGCATAGCGTTGGGCAGTTTGTTCCCTTATGCTCTCCCTGAAACTCTCTACAACCTCTGGTTCTTTCAGTTTATCCAGGTCCCATCTCCTTAAATTCCCACCTATATGATTCCCACCTATATGATGATATCAAGGTAAATACATTCTTTGTTCTCTATTAATATCTTTCATTTGCTAACTATCCCTATCAGTAGTTAGTGCCTTCCATAGTTTGAATCTTTTATTTAGCTGGCAGTAGTGGCGCTCGCTGTATTGCAGTAGCTTGAGCAGCGAAGATTTTTGTGAGGTAAGTGATTTGTGAAAGGTATAGTTTAATGTTAGTCAGGGCCATTCTTTTGTAGGGAATTTTGAAAGTCAGATTGCGTTGCGCTAACAAAATATTGTGTGTCAGTATAAGCACAGTCCTGTAAAATTGTTCAAAGGGGAAGTTTCAGTCTGTAAAGAATTCGCGTTAGTATTTTGCAGCTGTGACTTATTAAACTGAAAGTTCGGTAATTTTCGCATTTGTCAACACCTGCTTTCTTTGGTATTGGAATTATTATATTCTTCTTGAAGTCTGTGGGTATTTCGCCTGTCTCATACATCTTGCTCACCAGATGGTAGAGTTTTGTCATGACTGGCTCTCCCAAGGCCATCAGTAGTTCTAATGGAATGTTGTCTACTCCCGGGGCCTTGTTTCGACTCAGGTCTTTCAGTGCTCTGTCAAACTCTTCATGCAGTATCTTATCTCCCATTTCATCTTCATCTACATCCTCTTCCATTTCCATAATATTGTCCTCAAGTACATCGCCCTTGTATAAACCCTCTATATACTCCTTCCACCTTTCTGCCTTCCCTTCTTTGCTTAGAACTGGGTTGCCATCTGAGCTCTTGATATTCACACAAGTGGTTCTCTTCTCTCCAAAGGTCTCTTTAATTTTCCTGTAGGCAGTATCTATCTTACCCCTAGTGAGATAAGCCTCTACATCCTTACATTTGTCCTCTAGCCATCCCTGCTTAGCCATTTTGCACTTTCTGTCGATCTCATTTTTGAGACGTTTGTATTCCCTTTTCCCTCCTTCATTTACTGCATTTTTATATTTTCTCCTTTCATCAATTAAATTCAATATTTCTTCTGTTACCCAAGGATTTCTACTAGCCATCGTCTTTTTACCTACTTGATCCTCTGCTGCCTTCACTGCTTCATCCCTCAGAGCTACCCATTCCTCTTCTACTGTATTTCTTTCCCCCATTCCTGTCAATTGTTCCCTTATGCTCTCCCTGAAACTCTCTACAACCTCTGGTTCTTTCAGTTTATCCAGGTCCCATCTCCTTAAATTCCCACCTTTTTGAGTTTCTTCAGTTTCAATCTGCAGTTCATAACCAATAGATTGTGGTCAGAATCCACATCTGCCCCTGGAAATGTCTTACAATTTAAAACCTGGTTCCTAAATCTGTCTTACCATTATATACTCTATCTGATACCTATTAGTATCTCCAGGATTCTTCCAGGTATACAACCTTCTTTTATGATTCTTGAACCAAGTGTTAGCTATGATTAAGTTATGCTCTGTGCAAAATTCTACAAGGCGGCTTCCTCTTTCATTTCTTCCCCCCAATCCATATTCACCTACTATGTTTCCTTCTCTCCCTTTTCCTACTGACGAATTCCAGTCACCCATGACTATTAAATTTTCGTCTCCCTTCACTACCTGAATAATTTCTTTTATCTCGTCATACATTTCATCAATTTCTTCAACATCTGCAGAGCTAGTTGGCATATAAACTTGTACTACTGTAGTAGGCATGGGCTTTGTGTCTATCTTGGCCACAATAATGCGTTCACTATGCTGTTTGTAGTAGCTAACCCGCACTGCTATTTTTTATTCATTATTAAACCTACTCCTGCATTACCCCTATTTGATTTTGTATTTATAACCCTGTAATCACCTGACCAAAAGTCTTGTTCCTCCTGCCACCGAACTTCACTAATTCCCACGATATCTAACTTTAACCTATCCATTTCCCTTTTTAAATTTTCTAACCTACCTGCCCGATTAAGGCATCTGACATTCCACGCTCCGATCCGTAGAATGTAGTTTTCTTTCTCCTGATAACGACGTCCTCTTGAGTAGTCCCCGCCAGGAGATCCGAATGGGGGACTATTTTACCTCCGGAATATTTTACCCAAGAGGACGCCATCATCATTTAATCATACAGTAAAGCTGCATATGGACACAATATTATTGCGCTATAAACACGGAACGTATGAGGGCTTCCCTAGGAAGAACGAGATTAAAGATACGACATAATGTGATATATAACAATAATATAACGTTTTCTTTGCAGCAACTTTGAGTCTTAGACTTCCTTTTATCATTGATTGCCTTGAGTGTCATTGTATGCTATGAAACCCAACTCTTGTTAAGCCTTTTGCTTCCACACATTTCTAATATATCTACTCGTAAAATCTGTAGTCTGTTGATAAATCTGATCTAAATATCTTGCTGAATGCCAAATAGCCGACACACATGTACAGTCTTCATCTATTCACTTGCTCCTTACGTAACACCGCGCAAAGCGTAATTGATATAACTGTCTTCACAACTGTTTTCAACAGTAACCTTTTAACGTCCTACTATTTATCATAAGACTCATTAGAGCGTGCTATAGTGTTGCTTTGTTCATCTGAGACTGACGTAAGAGACAAGCTAGGCACAAGACGATTTCATAGGTATATCCATACAGATCTGAAGCATCCTGTGTTAAGCTGAATCTGATGAAGGTGAGCAGTACTTTGAAACAGTTTTGATCACGAAGGTTTATCTGTGGGCACGTTATGCACTGATGTCCTAACTGTTTGCGACAGTACATTGAACACTCAGTAATAATTTTTGTCCAAGTACTGGTAAAATATTGTTGTTTAAGTCACAGTCAGCAGTAGATTTTAATTAACAGGGATTGCTGATTTAAGATTTGCTTTTGTTCCGTTACTTGGGTTTCGGATCACTCTATCCAAGACAGTGTTCTTCCTTCTTTTGGAATGTCTAGGACATACAATGAAAAAAAATGTTGCAACACGAAAAATCATTAATGTAGAATACTGAAATATCGAGAATGCATTTGTCTAGCTAACATATTTATGTGATTAAAACTCCACGACCACAGGTTACTGTAAGCACGGTATTTCAAATGTGAAGCGGCCATTGTGGCCGAGCGGTTCTAGGCGCTTCAGTCCGGAATCGCGCTGCTGCTACAGTCGCAGGTTCGAACCCTGATTCGGGCATGGATGTGTGTGATGTCCTTAGGTTAGTCAGGTTTAAGTAGCTCTAAGTCTAGGGGACTCATGACCTCAGATGTTACGTCCCATAGTGCTAAGAGCCATATTTCCAACGTGTAAGTACATAAATAACCGGTGTAGCCAACGGACAGTTGAATGCAAGCAACTTGATGTACAGGTGCCGGATGTAAGTTTTTGGCACTTAGTCGATTGGTCGGTTGAAATATTTGGGCGATTAATGCTGTTAGTGGATGACGCTGGAGTTGTCGTCCGATGATGTCCCTTTTTTTTTTTTTTTTTTCATCAGTCTACTGACTGGTTTGATGCGGCTCGCCACGAATTCCTTTCCTGTGCTAACCTCTTCATCTCAGAGTAGCACTTGCAACCTACGTCCTCAATTATTTGCCTGACATATTCCAATCTCTGTCTTCCTCTACAGTTTTTGCCCTCTACCGCTCCCTCTAGTACCATGGAAGTCATTCCCTCATGTCTTAGCAGATGTCCTATCATCCTGTCCCGTCTCCTTATCACTGTTTTCCACATATTTCTTTCCTCTCCGATACTGCATAGAACCTCCTCATTCCATACTGTTGTGGCGTAACAAGCTAGCTACGCCACACTGAGAAGTAGCCGAAATGGCACGCGTCAACTCACGCCGTCTTGCGTTAAGTCTGAAACAGGATACTTTATGAATGCTACAAAGAAAAGAACGGAGCTTCTCGTATACTTTAATTAATTATGGTACATTTCTCTTGATAATACAAGTGAGACTCTCGCCAGATATGGTTAATGGCGCCTTGCTAGGTCGTAGCCATGGACTTAGCTGAAGGCTATTCTAACTGTCTCTCGGTAAATGAGAGAAAGGCTTCGTACGTGTAGTCGCTAGCAATGTCGTCCGTACAACTGGGGCGAGTGCTAGTACGTCTCTCGAGACCTGCCTTGTGGTGGCGCTCGGTCTGCGATCACTGCTAGTGGCGACACGCGAGTCCGACATGTACTAATGGACCGCGGCCGATTTAAAGCTACCACCTAGCAAGTGTGGTGTCTGGCGGTGACACCACACATACCTTATCAGTCCACCTAATTTTCAACATTCGTCTATAGCACCACATCTCAAATGCTTCGATTCCCTTCTGTTCCGGTTTTCCCACAGTCCATGTTTCACTACCATACAATGCTGTACTCCAGACGTACATCCTCAGAAATTTCTTCCCCAAAGTAAGGCCGGTATTAGATGTTAGTAGACTTCTCTTGGCCAGAAATGCCTTCTTTGCCATAGCGAGTCTGCTTTTGATGTCCTTGCTCCGTCCGTCATTGGTTATTTTACTGCCTAGGTAGCAGAATTCCTTAACTTCACTGACCATCAATCGTGATGTTAAGTTTCTCGTTGTTCTCATTTCTACTACTTCTCATTACCTTCGTCTTTCTCCGATTTACTCTCAAACCATACTGTGTACTTATTAGACTGTTCATTCCGTTCAGCAGATCATTTAATTCTTCTTCACTTTCACTCAGGATAACAATGTCATCAGCGAATCGTATCATTGATATCCTTTCACCTTGTATTTTAATTCCACTCCTGAACCTTTCTTTTATTTCCATCATTGCTGCCGGCCGGGGTGGCCGAGCGGTTATAGGCGCTGCACTCTGGAACCGCGCGTCCACTACGGTCGCATGTTCGAATCCTGCCTCGGGCATGGATGTGTGTGATGTCCTTAGGATAGTTAGGTTTAAGTGGTTCAAAGTTCTAGGGGACTGATGACCTTACAAGTTAAGTCTCATAGTGCTCAGAGCCAGCCATCATTGCTTCCTCGATGTACAGATTCAAGAGTAGGGGTGAAAGGCTACAGCCTTGTCTTACACCCTTCTTAATACGGGCACTTCGTTCTTGATCGTTCACTCTTATTACTCCCTCTTGGTTGTTGTACATATTGTATATGACCCGTCTCTCCCTATAGCTTACCCTACTTTTTTTCAGAATCTCGAACAGCTTGCACCATTTTATATTGTCGAACGCTTTTTCCAGGTCGACAAATCCTATGAGAGTGTCTTGCTTTTTCTTTAGTCTTGCCTCCATTATTAGCTTCAACGTCAGAATTGCCTCTCTCGTCCCTTTAATTTTCCTAAAGCCAAACTGATCTTCACCTGGCACATTCTCAATTTTTTTATCCATTCTTCTGTATATTATTCTTGTAAGCAGCTTCGATGCATGAGCTGTTAAGCTGATTGTGCGATAATTCTCGCACTTGTCAGCTCTTGCCGTCTTCGGAATTGTGTGGATAATGGTTTTCCGAAAGTCAAATGGTATGTCGCCAGACTCATATATTCTACACACCAACGTGAATAGTCGTTTTGTTGCCACTTCCCCCAATGATTTTAGAAATTCTGATGGAATGTTACCTATCCCTTCTGCCTTATTTGACCGTAAGTCCTCCAAAGCTCTTTTAAATTCCGATTTTAATACTGGATCCACTATCTCTTCTAAATCGACTCCTGTTTCTTCTTCTATCACATCAGACAAATATTTATCCTCATAGAGGCTTTCAATGTATTCTTTCCACCTATCTGCTCTCTCCTCTGCATTTAACAGTGGAATTCCCGTTGCACTCTTAATGTTACCACCGTTGCTTTTAATGTCACCAAAGGTTGTTTTGACTTTCCTGTATGCTGAGTCTGTCCTTCCGACAATCATATCTTATTCGATGTCTTCACATTTTTCCTGCAGCCATTTCGTCTTAGCTTCCCTGCACTTCCTATTTATTTCATTCCTCAGCGACTTGTATTTCTGTATTCCTGATTTTCCCGGAATATGTTTGTACTTCCTCCTTTCATCAATCAACTGAAGTATTTCTTCTGTTACCCATGGTTTCTTCGCAGCTACCTTCTTTGTACCTATGTTTTCCTTCCAAACTTCTGTAATGGCCCTTTTTAGAGATGTCCATTCCTCTTCAACTGTACTGCCTACTGCGCTATTCCTTATTGCTGTATCTATAGCGTTAGAGAACTTCAAACGTATCTCGTCATTCCTTAGTACTTCCGTATCCCACGTCTTTGCGTATTGATTCTTCCTGACTTATGTCTTGAACTTCAGCCTACTCTTCATCACTACTATATTGTGATCTGAGTCTATATCTGCTCCTGGGTACGCCTTACAATCCAGTATCTGATTTTGGAATCTCTGTCTGACCATGATGTAATCTAATTGAAATCTTCCCGTATCTCCCGGCCTTTTCCAAGTATACCTCCTCCTCTTATGATTCTTAAACAGGGTATTCGCTATTACTAGGTGAAACTTGTTATAGAACTCAATTAGTCTTTTTCCGCTTTAATTCCTTGTCCCAAGCCCATATTCTCCTGCAACCTTTTCTTCTACTCTTTCCCCTACAACTGCATTCCAGTCGCCCATGACTATTAGATTTTCGTCCCCCTTTAGATACTGCATTACCCTTTCTATATCCTCATACATTTTCTCCATCTGTTCATCTTCAGCTTGCTACGTCGGCATGTATACCTGAATTATCGTTGTCGGTGTTGGTCTGCTGTCGATTTTGACTGGAACAACCCGGTCACTGAACTGTTCACAGTAACACACCCTCTGCCCTACCTTCCTATTCATAACGAATCCTACACCTGTTATACCATTTTCTGCTGCTGTTGATATTACCCGATACTCATCTGACCAGAAATCGTTGTCCTCCTTCCACTTCACTTCACTGACCCCTACTATATCTAGATTGAGCCTTTGAATTTCCCTTTTCAGGTTTTCTAGTTTCCCTACTACGTTCAAGCTTCTGACATTCCACGCCCCGACTCGTAGAACGTTATCCTTTCGTTGATTATTCAATCTTTTTCTCAAGGTAACCTTCCCCTTGGCAGTCCCCTCCCGGAGACCCGAATGGGGGACTATTCCGGAATCTTTTGCCAATGGAGAGATCATCATGACACTTCTTCAATTACAGGCCACATGTCCTGTGGATACACGTTACGTGTCTTTAATGCAGTGGTTTCCATTGCCTTCTGCATCCTCATGTCGTTGATCATTGCTGATTCTTTCACCTTTAGGGGCAATTTCCCACCCCTACGACAAGAGAGTGCCCTGAACCCCTATCCGCTCCTCCGCCCTCTTTGACAAGGCCGTTGGCAGAATGAGGCTGACTTCTTATGCCGGAAGTCTTCGGCCGCCGATGCTGATTATTAAACAAAATTTAGGCAGTAGCAGGGATCGGACCCGGAACCGAAGACGTTTTGATTATGAATCAAAGACGCTACCCCTAGACCACATATGTCCCATATGTGCTCAATTGGAGACAGATTTGGTGGTTGGGCAGGCCAAGTCAATATGTCGAGACCCCGTAGAGCATGTACGGTCACAACATCGGTATGTGGGTGAGAGTTTCCCTGTTGGAAAACATCCTCTGATATGCTGTTCATGAATGGCATTACAACAAGTCGAATCACCAAACTGACGTGCAAATTTGCAGCCAGGGTGCGAGAGATAACCACGAGAGCGCTCCTGTTGACATAAGAAGTCGCACCCCAAACCACAACTACAGGTGTAGGTCCATTGTGTCTAGCACGCAGATACACTACTGGCCGCTGAAATTGCTACACCAAGAAGAAATGCATGTAATAAACGGGTATTCATTGGTCAAATATATTATACTAGAACTGGCATGTGATTACATTTTCACGGAATTTGCAGAACAACCACCTCTGGCCGAAATAACGTCCTTGATACGCATGGGCATTGAGTCAAACAGAGCTTGGATGGCGTGTATAGGTACAGCTGCCCATGCAGCTTAACACGATACCACAGTTCATCAAGAGCAGTGACTGGCGTATTGTGACGAGCCAGTTGCTCGGCCACCATCGAGAAGACGTTTTCAATTGGTGAGAGATCTGGAGAATGTGCGGGCCAGGGCAGCAATCGAACATTTTCTGTATCCAGAAAGGCCCGTACAGGACCTGCAACATGCGGTAGTGCATTACCCTGCTGAAATGTAGGGTTTCGCAGGGATCGAATGAAGGGTACAGCCACGGGTCGTAACACATCAGAAATGTAACGTCCACTGTTCAAAGTGCCGTCAATGCGAACAGGAGGTGACCGAGACTTGTAACCAATGGCACCCCATACCATCGCGCCGGGTGATACGCTAGTATGGCGATGACGAATACATGCTTCCATCGTGCGTTCATCGCGATGTCGCCAAACACGGATCCGACCATCATGATGCTGTAAACAGAACCTGGATTCATCCGAAAAAATGACGTTTTGCCATTCGTGCACCCAGGTTCGTCGTTGAGTACACCGTCGCAGGCGCTCCTGTCTGTGATGCAGCGTGATGGGTAACCGTAGCCTTGGTCTCCGAGGTGATAGTCCATGCTGCTGCAAACGTCGTCGAACTGTTCGTGCAGATGGTTGTTGTCTTGCAAACGTCCCCATCTGTTGACTCAGGGATCGAGACGTGGCTGCACGATCCGTTACAACCATGCTGATAAGATGCCTGTCATCTCGACTGTTAGTGATACGAGGCCGTTGGGATCCATCACGGCGATCCGTATTACGCTCCTGAGCCCACCGATTCCATATTATGGTAACAATCATTGGATGTCGACCAACGCGAGCAGCAATGTCGCGATACGATATACCGCAATCGCGATAGGCTACAATCCGACCTTTATCAAAGACAGAAACTGGATGGTACGCATTTCTCCTCCTCACACGAGGCATCAGAACTACGTTTCAGCAGGCAACGCCGGTCAAATGCTGTTTGTGTATGAGAAATCGGTTGGAAACTTTCCTCATGCAGCACGTTGTAGGTGTCGCCACTGGCGGCAACCTTGTGTGAATGCTCTGAAAAGCTAATCATTTGTATATCACAGCATCTTCTTCGTGTCGGTTAAATTTCGCGTCTGTATCACGTCATCTTCGTGCTGTAGCAATTTTAATGGTCAGTAGTGTAGGTTGGTTGCAGGCACTCGACTGGTCTCCTAAGCAACACACGGTCATCACCAGCAGCGTGGCAGAACCAAATTTCATCAGGAAACACAACAGACTTCCACCCTGCCATCCAATTAGCTCTCCCTTGGCAGCACTGAAGTCGTATATGGTACCGATTTGTAACCCTTTGTTGTGTAACTGTGCTGCCACCTGCTGCTCAGATTGCTGCTGGAGATGCACCGGAGCCATACGCTGAACACGATGCGGTGATATTCCCTCTCTGCAGTGCCACTTGGCAGTCCGGAGCCCGGTCTTCTCGTGACCACTGCCGCCAGCAGTTATGTACAGTGACTACATTCCTGCCAAGTAATTTGTTTTTATTGATAGACGCAATCACATTCTTATGACACAGTCATAACCAGTTTCGACCATACAATGACTATCTTCAGAATCTACAACAATAAAAAATATATTAAAACCCAAAAATAAGTGCAATACTTAACCACCCTTATTAGTAATCTAACTGAATTTATGAGAAATACATGTAGTTCATACCTAAAGGCGGTATACACTGAGCACAGGTTCATGCCTTGTCAAACTGGCTATAAAATATCCAGCACCAGTCTTATATAAACATAAAAACCTGTGTTGAGTGTATGCCACCTTTAGGTATGAACTATATGTATTTCGCATAAATTCAGTTAGATTACTAATAAACCTGGTTAAATATTGCACTTATTTTTTGGTTTTAACATAAATTTTCCTTTGTATTGTTATAGAATCTGAAGATGGTCGTTGTATGGTCGAAACCGGTTATGACTGGGTCTTAAGAATGTGATTGCGTCTTTAAATAAACAAAAAATTTTTACAAAGTAATCAGTCACTCACTTAATTGACAAAATGTCGTTTTTCCTGCGAAGTCTTTCTGCAGTATCGCAGAAGGAACATCCAGCTTCTCGTAGCTCTATTACACGACCTCATTCCAATTCAGTAAAACGTTAGCGTCTTTGTAGCCTAAAAGGCATTCTTGACTAATGTGGTGTCACCGCCAGACACCACACTTGCTAGGTGGTAGCCTTTAAATCGGTCGCGGTCCGTTAGTATACGTCGGACCCACGTGTCGCCACTATCAGTGATTGCAGACCGAGCGCCGTCACACGGCAGGTCTAGTCTAGAGAGAGACTCACTAACACTCGCCCCAGTTGTACAGCCTACTTTGCTAGCGATGGTTCACTGCCTACATACGCTCTCATTTGCCGAGACTATAGCATAGCCTTCAGCTACGTCATTTGCTACGACCTAGCAAGGCGCCATTCTCATTTGCTATTTATCTTGTGATGCCTTGATGAACTTGTGGATAGTATGCCACGACGAATAGAGGCATGCATCAATGCAAGAGGACGTGCTACTGGGTATTAGAAGTACCGGTGTGTACAGCAATCTGGACCACCGTCTCTGAAGGTCTCGCTGTAAGATGGTACAACATGCAATTAGTGGTTTTCATGAGCAATATGAAGTGCGGAAATGATGTTTATGTTGATCCCTATTCCAATTGCGAATTTTAAAATTTTCCCGGTGAAATGACTGTTCAAACAAATTTCGGGCTTGCAGTCGGTCGTCGTTCAATACCTCGCACGATATTTGAACTGGGCACCTGCCAGTCATCTTCAGGTGAACCATCACAGACTGGCGAAAACGTCCTCCGCTCCGCAACATATAGCGCTCTGTAACTATTCTGCGCATGCGTCGAAAACTTGACAGATGGACCACACTGCCCGCCGGCAGCGCCCTCGCTGGTGGAATAGCGGAACTCAGTCGCCCTCTGTGTTGCTCTTCGCCGCGTTGAGCGCACAATGCCAATGAGTGCGGAGAACGGAGCGCGCGCGTCTGAGCCAGCCGGCTGGGTCGCGCCGGGGCCGGCCGCTGGCCGGTCGGTGGGGCCTGCCCCGGCCCCCACAGGACGGATACAGTGGCGACGACCCCTGCAACGACAACGGATTCTGAAAGGCAAGATAATGAGGACAGGACCACGACGAGCGCTAGTCGAATGCAGAGAGGAGGACAACGTACGTCAAACCCCTGTGACGAGAGGCATCAGTTAACACAGAACGATCGGCAACAACGGGAACTAAGACGTGAAATACAACACATGATTCTGCAAAGTCAGGAAGTATACGACAACCGCACTAGTACAGTTCCTCCTTCACAGCCTGAAGAAAAAGTAGACGACGTGGAACAAGGTTCTCCACCAGACGACGACGACGAAATGGAGGGAGTCTCCTCTGAAGAAGTTTGGACCATGCAGCCCACCGACGGGGAGGGCGATTTTACACTAGTTCGCCAAAGAAAACGACTCAGCGCTTCTCCTAAGCAGAACAATTCTCGGAAGCGACAACGTCCAGAAGAACTGAAAATTTCCAACCGTTATGCGGCTATTCATCTACATCTACATTTATACTCCGCAAGCCACCCAACGGTGTGTGGCGGAGGGCACTTTACGTGCCACTGTCATTACCTCCCTTTCCTGTTCCAGTCGCGTATGGTTCGCGGGAAGAACGACTGTCTGAAAGCCTCCGTGCGCGCTCTAATCTCTCTAATTTTACATTCGTGATCTCCTCGGGAGGTATAAGTAGGGGGAAGCAATATATTCGATACCTCATCCAGAAACGCACCCTCTCGAAACCTGGCGAGCAAGCTACACCGCGATGCAGAGCGCCTCTCTTCCAGAGTCTGCCACTTGAGTTTGCTAAACATCTCCGTAACGCTATCACGGTTACCAAATAACCCTGTGATGAAACGCGCCGCTCTTCTTTGGATCTTCTCTATCTCCTCCATCAACCCGATCTGGTACGGATCCCACACTGATGAGCAATACTCAAGTATAGGTCGAACGAGTGTTTTGTAAGCCACCTCCTTTGTTGATGGACTACATTTTCTAAGCACTCTCCCAATGAATCTCAACCTGGTACCCGCCTTACCAACAATTAATTTTATATGATCATTCCACTTCAAATCGTTCCGCACGCATTCTCCCAGATATTTTACAGAAGTAACTGCTACCAGTGTTTGTTCCGATATCATATAATCATACAATAAAGGATTCTTCTTTCTATGTATTCGCAATATATTACATTTGTCTATGTTAAGGGACAGTTGCCACTCCCTGCACCAAGTGCCTATCCGCTGCAGATCTTCCTGCATTTCGCTACGATTTTCTAATGCTGCAACTTCTCTGTATACTACAGCATCATCCGCGAAAAGTCGCATGGAACTTCCGACACTATCTACTAGGTCATTTATATATATTGTGAAAAGCAATGGTCCCATGACACTCCCCTGTGGCACGCCAGAGGTTACTTTAACGTCTGTAGACGTCTCTCCATTGATAACAACATGCTGTGTTCTGTTTGCTAAAAAGTCTTCAATCCAGCCACACAGCTGGTCTGATATTTCGTAGGCTCTTACTTTGTTTATCAGGCGACAGTGCGGAACTGTATCGAACGCCTTCCGGAAGTCAAGAAAAATAGCATCTACCTGGGAGACTGTATCTAATATTTTCTGGGTCTCATGAACAAATAACGCGAGTTGGGTCTCACACGATCGATGTTTCCGGAATCCATGTTGATTCCTACATAGTAGATTCTGGGTTTCCAAAAACGACATGATACTCGAGCAAAAAACATGTTCTAAAATTCTACAACAGATCGACGTCAGAGATATAGGTCTATAGTTTTGCGCATCTGCTCGACGACCCTTCTTGAAGACTGGGACTACCTGTGCTCTTTTCCAATCATTTGGAACCCTCCGTTCCTCTAGAGACTTGCGGAACACGGCTGTTAGAAGGGGGGCAAGTTCTTTCGCGTACTCTGTGTAGAAACGAATTGGTATCCCATCAGGTCCAGTGGACTTTCCTCTGTTGATTTATTTCAGTTGCTTTTCTATTCCTTGGACACTTATTTCGATGTCAGCCATTTTTTCGTTTGTGCGAGGATTTAGAGAAGGAACTGCAGTGCGGTCTTCCTCTGTGAAACAGCTTTGGAAAAAGGTGTTTAGTATTTCAGCTTTCGCGTGTCATCCTCTGTTTCAATGCCATCATCATCCCGGAGTGTCTGGATATGCTGTTTCGAGCCACTTACTGATTTAACGTAAGACCAGAACTTCCTAGGATTTCCTGTCAAGTCGGTACATAGAATTTTACTTTCGAATTCACTGAACGCTTCTCGCATAGCCCTCCTCACGCTAACTTTGACATCGCTTAGCTTCTGTTTGTCTGAGAGGTTTTGGCTGCGTTTAAACTAAGATACTACGGAAGATACTACAGATGCTCCAGAACGTATGGACCAGACGAGTGACGTCAATCTCGAAGCAGATAAAGAGGGGACAGATGGCTCTGGCCGGAACTTACTACGCAAAGTCCCGCCCGTTAGTATTTACCATACCAAGAACTACATGAAACTCGACAAGGCGCTGAAAGCGAATATTCACGGCAGTCTTAAGGCCATCTACCAACGAGACGGGATCAAATATCACTTTGACTCCTATGAAGATCAACGGCGGGCCATCAATTTCTTTGTGTCGAATGACATCCACTTTTTTACACATCAGGCCGCGGAGGACAAGGACCTCAAAGTGGTTGTCAAACGTCTACCTGCCGAAGTTACGGAGGAAGAACTGAAAGACGCACTGATAGAGAAGGGTTTCCCTGTCATCAACGTCCACCAGTTTAAAAATCGAGACGACAACACGAAGGAATTACGACCTCAAGATGCTTACTGTGTCACGTTGCCAGCCCAAAAGGAAAACTACAAGATTTACGACATCAAATACCTTGTATATACTAAAGTCGTTATTGAAACCTACAACAGACAACAAGGACCTGTTCAATGTCGCCACTGCCAACGATTCGAACATATAGCTACTTATTGCAGCTTGCCTGATCGCTGCGTTCGATGTGGAGGGCAACACCGATCTTCAGCATGTACGCATCCCCGAGGGGCTCCGCCGAAATGTGCTAACTGTGAAAAGAACCATCCTGCCACATGACGTGGCTGCCAGAAGTACCAGGAACTTCTCAGGAAATATACACAACGGTCTTCCCCGCAGCCCTCTCAACGAAGGACTCGTGTCATACGGAACTCCAACCTGACGCCACACCCTCCGCCCCACCGTCAGCAAACGACGCAAGAACAGCCGGCGGCGACACGGCAGCCAGTAACACAGCCTCCTCCTGAAGCACTTCCACCTCGACAGCACCGCCAGCATTATTCATACGCCCACGCAGCATCACCACGCCGACCGGAACCGGAAACCTACGTCTCACCAGCTCATTTGATGGAATCTATAGCTCCAGCGCTCTCTGATGTCGCGAAACTTCTCACCACCGTGCAGCAACAACTAGTGGGGATACTTTCTTTAATCGAAAGTGTATTGAAGGCCTTTGGAATACCTTAAGATGGATCGCCCTGGGACCACGAGAAACCTGAAAATCTGTATATGGAACGCCAACGGAATGAAACACAAAAAAACAGAATTCACTGAATTTTTACAACGTCACAAAATCGACATCGCACTTGTATCGGAGACGCACCTTCGTCCAACAACTGAGCTCAGATTTCGTAACATGTACGTCTATAGAACGGACAGACAAGGCCAACGAGGTGGAGGGACCGCAGTTCTGCTTAAAAGGGAACTGCGGAACCATCATGAAACGCTACCACACCTCCAACATCTGGAGGCAACAGCAGTAACGGTTCGATCGGCGGCAGGCAACATCACTTTCATTGCGGCGTACAACAGCCCCGGTAAAAACATGGTGCCAGACGACCTACGGAGTATCTTCACCAATTTTGACAAAATCTTCCTAGGACGTGACCTTAACAGCAAGCACGTCGCGTGGAATTCCCGGCGTACGAACCTTCGTGGACGAACTTTGATTGCCATGGAAGAAGAACTGGGCATCACAGTTCATGGCCCACGAGAGCCCACACGGATTCCTTACGTCGATCGGCAAGAAGCAGACGTCCTAGATATTGCTGTCCTCAAAAATATTGAGACGAACCTCCAGCTCCGCACCATCGACGATCTTTCGTCTGACCACCGACCTGTTATCAGCATAGTGGAAAACGCAACGGCCAACCTTCCGCCCCCAACCTCACAAACTCTGAACTGGGGTCAATTTCGGACATATCTTGACAACAATATCTGCCCGACGCAGGACGTTTCAACACCGGAAGCCATCGACATCGCGGTACAAACTTTGACACAGAAGATAAAGGTAGTCAAACGGAGGGCAACTACTCACGCGGTCTACCCTGTAGTAGCTTTCGACGAGTTTCCGCCTCTACTCCAAGAACTGAAGACACAAACAGGAGCAGGCGACGTTGGCTCCGCTATAGAAACCCGATCGATCGACGAGAAACACACGTCTTAACACGAGAACTGCAGAGGAGAGGGGCCGAGTGGTGACAGCAGGTCTGGGAAGATAAGATGGATGAAATCTTACTTCGAACCAAGAACGAATGGCATGTAGTCAAGAACATACGACACCAGCGGCCACCTAAACGAGCCATCCGAGGACCAGATGGCTTCCTCTATAACGAACTCGCCCATGCAGAGCTGTATGCTACGACTTACCAAGAACAGATGTCTACACCAGCGACCCCCGTGAACGACGTCCGCCTGCAACAACAGGAAGCCGTCGTTACAGCAGAATGGATTGCTTTTCGTACTGCGCCTGTGCAGAGCCGCCCACAACTCACCACACCAGCAGAGATCCGTAAAATTATCCGGAAGACTCGGAATAATGCGCCGGGCAACGACTCCATAAGCAACACCGATTTTAAACAGTTGCCCAGGAAGCCAACTGTGTTCCTTACACGAATTCTCAACAGCTGTCTTCTGCAGGGATATTTTCCTACGGCATGGAAGACGGCTCGAGTAGTTCCGATACCCAAGCCAGGTTAAGACCCAGCAGAACCCAACAGTTACCGGCCAATTAGCCTCTTGCCGACCCTTGGCAAGGTGCTCGAGAGAGTGCTGTTGCAGAGGCTCGGCTTACAGCGCATGATGTTATACGACCCGAACAATTCGGTTTCAAGGACAAGTTATCTGCCGAACTTCAACTTCTACGGATCACCGAACGGATACAAGAAGGATACAACAAGCAGCTCTTCACGATTGGTGTCTTCCTTGACATCGAAAAAGCTTACGATTAGGTGTGGCGGCCCAAAATTATCGTCAAACTGCATCGCACTACCCATATTGCGGATTGTTACATTAGACTCATTGACAGCTTTCTGCAGGACAGGAAACTGTATGTCCGAGTCGACGATAAAAACACCGAAATGAAACTGATCTCCGCAGGAATTCCGCAGGGCTCTGTCATTTCGCCTCTACTTTTCAACTTATATATAAATGACATCCCAACAGTCCCCCTTGTTACGGCGAGTTTTTATGCGGACGATACGGCCTTTCTGACAACTGGACGACACTTGGACCAGCTAATCGCTAGGATGCAACGGCAACTTGCTGTAATGGAACGCTGGGCGCTGCAGAATAAGATAACGATCAACCCGACGAAGACGGCAGCCGTTCTGTTCACACGGAGGAAACCAGTTCTGAACGACAGACTCCAAATAGCTGACCAATTTATCCCATGGTCGCCGGGAGTGAAGTATCTCGGTGTCTACCTTGACAAAAACTTACTCTTTACGCAGCATATTGACGACAAGAAGACGGCAGCCCAGAAGATGGCCAGGTCATTGATTCCCTTCCTGAAGAGTAAGGATCTCAACCCTAAGACCAAACTCCAATTGTATAAGGCAACGGTGGAACCCAAAATGTTGTATGGCTCCACCTCGTGGGGAACTACGTGCGTCTCCAACTACAACAAATTCCAAGCGCTGCAAAACATTTGCTATCGATGGATCACAGGAGCTCCATGGTGGACAAGAAACGTCGACATCCGCATCGCACTCCACGAGACCACTATACAAGAGAAGGTCCATGACAAGGCTCTACGAGTTTTTGACAAGATCGATACCCTTAGGGACGAAGTTCGACAATTACAATCGATAGGAACGGTAAACCCTGCAAGATGGAACAAGTATCGAGTACCGAAGTCAATAACGTTTCACCCCCCATAGGCAATCTGTCATAACACGAGGAAGCAGTCACACATAACGGCCTTGACACATTTCACCCTCCACAGGAGATAGACATCACCAAAGACAGCAGGCTAAAGGACCCATTGCGTGCCCAAGCCTAACTGAATGTGTAATAAATAAAGTGCTTTCCTTTTATCCTTACATCCCATCCTAGAAGAATAAGTCATCAAGGATGATCTCTTCAGCCCACACTACACACTATAAAAAAAAAAAGAAGTTGTACAGCCGACTTTGCTAGCGATGGTTCACTGCCTACCTACGTTCTAATTTGACGAGACGATAGTTTAGCATAGCCTTCAGCTACGTCATTTGCTACGACCTAGCGAGGCGCCATTATCAGTTACTATTGATATTGTGAATCATGTACCGTCAAGAGCGGCGTTCATCATTAATGGATTAAAGGTAAGTATTCCACCAGCTGCGTCCGTTTTTCTAAATTCTAATTTCCTTGTCCTGTTCCAGACCTCACGCCAGCCGGCGTGAGCTAGAACGCGTGCATTTCGGCCTCCTCTAGTAACACGGTGTTGGCTCTCCTGCCAACCACAACAACTAACATCAGCACACCACGTCTAATCTCAAAGGTATCTAACCCTCACGACCACTACAGTGTGTATTTAAAGCAAAAGCTATCATCGCTACTCTTAGCGATTAGCGCGAAATCCGAACATACATAATCTTTTAGAGGTAGAAACATGCTTACCAACTGTCGTTTATGTGGCACAACTCTTTTTTTGTGTTTGGATATTTTTCCGTCAGTTTAGCTGCTTATTTCATTTGATTACATGTGTTACAGTTGTTCCATATGGGTGTTTTAGATAACTGAAGTGTGTGATCCGCTCTGCATCACAATTACTCTGAGAAGGGAATATTCTGGAAGGCCGGACCGGGCGGTTATTTTTGGAGCTGTTGTGAGGTGTTGTATTCCACAAAGGTATTATGTTAATTTAATTTACAAACAGTACATATCTTAAAATATTGTTGTTCCCTTTCGTAGCCTTTATTGTAGTTTTTCATGTTTTTATGCTGCCCCTCGTTAGAGTCATTTGATAAAATAAAATTATCTAAAAAATTTCTACCTCGGCGTGTGCGTTTGGTACCTTGCACTGTGGAACTGAGTGTTCTATCTCGTGGCAATTGTTTCCTAAGTTTATTTTTGTGGAGTTCTGTATTACTTGCACGGATAGAAAACGTGGAAAGCAGTTCAGACGACAAGAGCAAAGAAGCTTTTGAAATGCGATGCTGCAGAAGAAGATTACAGGGTAGGAGAGGTAACTGTTGAGGAGATACTGAATAAAAATGTTTAAAAGAAGAAGTCAGTTGGTAAGATCATGAAGCATCATGTGATCGTCAATTTTGGGGGACGGGCTGGGTTGCATAAAAATTATAGAGGAACGTCAGGAGATTAATGCAGTTACCAGATTCAAATGGATGTACGTTGCACTAGTTATTCGGCGATGAAGAGGCTTCCACATAATTACCAAGTGTGAAGAGCTTCTTCATACCTGTCTTCGAACTGAAGAGAGAACAACAACAATTTAGACATGTGAGCAACATATACAGAAATAACGATTTTCCGTTCCGGTGAACAACTGTAAGTTTTATAATACATAGTTAATAATGTAAAGCACATGCTGCGTAGCCCTAAGAACAACGTCTGTTGTGGACTGATATGTGATTTGATAATCAGACAGCTGTACAGGTGGCTTCATCAGGACAATGCCCCCACACCACTGGGTAATGAGACGGATGGCTGCCCTTCATGAAATCGTTTCAAGGCTGTAGACGCGTACTCTGGTCACCACCATCCCTAGATATAACATTACTCGATTTTGATAAAGGACACTACACGCTGAACTCCAAAATTACTCATCTATCAGACCAGTGTGCAGCCATAAGTCCATCTTCATGCCATCAAATACGGAGGATAATCATCAAACAAATATATGCTTATCGATGTCGATGACAATGTACATTTAGTATACAGTGGTCTAGGGGTAGCGTCTTTGATTCATAATCAAAACGTCTTCGGTCCTGGGTTCGTACCCGCCACTGCCTAAATTTTGATAAATAATCAGCATTGGCGGCCGAAGACTTCCGGCATAAGAAGTCAGGCTCATTCCGCCAACGCTCTTGTCAAAGAGGACGGAGGAGCGGATAGAGGTTCAGGGCACTCTCTTGTCCTAGGGGTGGGAAAATGCCCCTAAAGGCGGAAGAATCAGCAATGACCAACGACATGAGGATGCAGAAGGCAATGGAAACCACTGCATTAAAGACACGTAACGTGTATCCACAGGACATGTGGCCTGTATTTGAAGAAGTGTCATGATGATCTCTCCATTGGCAAAAGATTCCGAAATAGTCCCCCATTCGGATCACCGGGAGGGGACTGCCGAGGGGGAGGTTACCATGAGAAAAAGGTTGGATTATCAACGAAAGGATAACACTCTACGAGTCGCGGCGTGGAATGTCAGAAGCTTGAACGTGGTAGGGAAACTAGAAAATCTGAAAAGGGAAATGCAAAGGCTCAATCTAGATATAGTAGGGGTCAGTGAAGTGAAGTGGAAGGAAGACAACGATTTCTGGTCAGATGAGTATCGGGTAATATCAACAGCAGCAGAAAATGGTATAAAAGGTGTATGATTCGTTATGAATAGGAAGGTAGGGCAGAGGGTGTGTTACTGTGAACAGTTCAGTGACCGGGTTGTTCCAATCAGAATCGACAGCAGACCAACACCGACAACGATAATTCAGGTATACATGCCGACGTAGCAAGCTGAAGATGAACAGATGGAGAAAATGTATGAGGATATTGAAAGGGTAATGCAGTATGCAAAGGGGTACGAAAATCTAATAGTCATGGGCGACTGGAATACAGTTGTAGGGGGAATTAAAGAGGAAAAAGACTAAGTCAGTTCTGTAACACGTTTCACCTAGTAATAGCGAATACCCTGTTCAAGAATCACAAGAGGAGGAGGTATACTTGGAAAAGGCCGGGAGATACGGGAAGATTTCAATTAGATTACATCATGGTCAGACAGAGATTCCGAAATCAGATACTGGATTGTAAGGCGTACCCAGGAGCAGATATAGACACAGATCACAATATAGTAGTGATGAAGAGTAGGCTGAAGTTCAAGACATTAGTCAGGAAGAATCAATACGCAATGAAGTGGGATACGGAGGTACTAAGGAATGACGAGATACGTTTGAAGTTCTCTAACGCTATAGATACAGCAATAAGGAATAGCGCAGTAGGCAGTACAGTTGAAGAGGAATGGACATCTCTAAAAAGGACCATCACAGAAGTTGGGAAGGAAGACATAGGTACAAAGAAGGTAGCTGCGAAGAAACCATGGCTAACAGAAGAAATACTTCATTTGATTGTGAAAGGAGGAAGTACAAACATGTTCCGGGAAAATCAGGAATACAGAAATACAAGTCGCTGAGGAATGAAATAAATAGGAAGTGCAGGGAAGCTAAGACGAAATGGCTGCAGGAAAAATGTGAAGACATCGAAAAAGATATGATTGTCGGAAGGACAGACTCAGCATACAGGAAAGACAAAACAACCTTTAGTGACATTAAAAGCGACGGTGGTAACATTAAGAGTGCAACGGGAATTCCACTGTTAAATGCAGAGGAGAGAGCAGATAGGTGGAAAGAATACATTGAAAGCCTCTATGAGGGGGAAGATTTGTCTGATGTGATAGAAGAAGAAACAGGAGTCGATTTAGAAGAGGTAGGGGATCCAGTATTAGAATCGGAATTTAAAAGAGCTTTGGAGGACTTAAGGTCAAATAAGGCAGAAAGGATAGGTAGCATTCCATCAGAATTTCTAAAAGCGTTGGGGGAAGTGGCAACAAACTGACTATTCACGTTGGTGTGTAGAATATATGAGTCTGGCGACATACCATTTGACTTTCGGAAAACCATTATCCACACAATTCCGAAGACGGCAAGAGCTGACAAGTGCGAGAATTATCGCACAATCAGCTTAACAGCTCATGCATCGAAGCTGCTTACAAGAATATACAGCACAATGGAAAAGAAAATTGAGAATGCGCTAGGTGACGATCAGTTTGGCTTCAGGAAATGTAAAGGGACGAGAGAGGCAATTCTGACGTTACGGCTAATAATGGAAGCAAGACTAAAGAAAAATCAAGACACTTTCATAGGATTTGTCGACCTGGAAAAAGCGTTCGACAATATAAAATGGTGGACGCTGTTCGAGATTCTGAAAAAAGTAGGACTAAGCTATAGGGAGAGACGGGTCATATACAATATGTACAACAACCAAGAGGGAATAATAAGAGTGGACGATCAAGAACGAAGTGCTCGTATTAAGAAGGGTGTAAGACAAGTCTGTAGCCTTTCGCCCCTACTCTTCAATCTGTACATCGAGGAAGCAATGATGGAAATAAAAGAAAGGTTCAGGAGTGGAATTAAAATACAAGGTGAAAGGATATCAATGATACGATTCGCTGATGACATTGCTATCCTGAGTGAAAGTGAAGAAGAATTAAATGATCCGCTGAACGGAATGAACAGTCTAATGAGTACACAGTATGGTTTGAGCGTAAATCGGAGAAAGACGAAGGTAATGAGAAGTAGTTGGAATGAGAACAGCGAGAAACTTAACATCAGGATTGATGGTCACGAAGTCAATGAAGTTAAGGAATTCCGCTACCTAGGCAGTAAAATAACCAATGACGGACGGAGCAAGGAGGACATCAAAAGCAGACTCGCTATGGCAAAGAAGGCATTTCTGGCCAAGAGAACTCTACTATTATCAAATACCGGCCTTAATTTGAGGAAGAAATTTCAGAGGATGTACGTCTGGAGTACAGGATTGATGGTAGTGAAACATGGACTGTGGGAAAACCGGAACAGAAGAGAATCGAATCATTTGAGATGTGGTGCTATAGACGAATGTTGAAAATTAGGTGGACTGATAAGGTAAGGAATGAGGAGGTTCTACGCAGAATCGGAGAGGAAAGGAATATGTGGAAAACACTGATAAGGAGAAGGGACAGGATGATAGGACATCTGCTAAGACATGAGGGAATGGCTTCCATGGTACTAGAGGGAGCTGTAGAGGGCAAAAACTGTAGAGGAAGACAGAGATTGGAATACGTCAAGCAAATAATTGAGGACGTAGGTTGCAAGTGCTACTCTGAGATGAAGAGGTTAGCACAGGAAAGGAATTCGTGGCGGGCCGCATCAAACCAGTCAGTAGTCTGATGACCCAAAAAAAAAAAAAAATCGCGTTCCTGGAAACATCGGAGAGGCTCTGTCCCCACTGCACCCGCAGTGGTTCACAACCCCACGACGACTACCGCAGTCCACTTCGCGCCTCCGCCACCCCACACCGAACCCAGGGTTATTGTGCGTTTCGTCCCCTGGTGGACCCCCCAGGGAACGTCTCACACTAGACGAGTGTAATCCCTATGTTTGCGTGGTAGAGTAATTATGGTGTACGCGTACGTGGAGAACTTGTTTGCGCAGCAATCGGCGACATAGTGTAGCTGGGGTGGAATAAGGGGAACCAGCCCGCATTCACCGAGGTAGATGGAAAACCACCTAAAAACCATCCACAGACTGGCCGGTTCACCGGACCTCGACACAAGTCCGCCGGGCGGATTCGTGCCGGGGACCAGGCGCTCCTTCCCGCCCGGAAACCCGCGCGTTAGACCGCATTGCCCACCGGGTGGGCAAACATAAGATTACTTATGTTCTATGCAAGTCTACAACAAAAGTGGTGTTTTTTCAAGTGAAAAGTCTTCATAATGTACAACCAGAAAACATTTTGAACCTCATGAATATTTAAAATCAAGTTATAACTCTGCACTTAACCACACCTTTTACACTATTTGTCTAAAGACTGTATTCAGTTAGCATAGTGAGTATATGACGCGGAAATACACTGCTGGCCACCGTAAATGCAACACCCTGAAGGAAGCATCCGAATCGTGTGAAATCTACACCATGAGTTTGCAGCAATGAGATATGCAACTGATTAGAATTTCAGCGCAGACGCACATCACGCGCGCCTGTGGCGCCACCTCATAGCGCCATTTAAGGCTTGGCGATTTCGACGAGTGTACTTTCGGCACGTGTGTTTACCTTGTGGTTGTTTCACAAGACGATCAGTTATGCCTCGTAGACAACAGCGAACATCTTTTGATCAAGTATCCGAGTTCGACAGAGGAAGGATAGTGGCTTACCGAGAATGTGGATTATCATACAGAGAAATCGCTAGTCGTGTTGGATGAAACCAAACAACTGTAATGCGGATATGTGACCGTTGGATGCAGGAGGGTACGACGGACCGACGTGGTCGATCGCATTCACCTCGTTACACCACTGCACGTGCTGATAGGCAAATTGTGCGCATGGCAGTGACGGATCGCTCAGTGACATCCCGAACCATAGCACAGCACATTGCGTCTGTAACGCATCATCCAGTGTCTGCGCGTACCATTCGACGCCGTTTACAGCAGAGTGGTCTGTCCGCAAGACGTCCATTGCTTCGTCTACCATTGACGCAGAACCACAGACGTCTCCGTCGCCAATGGTGTGATGACAGACTGATGTGGACGGCAGAATGGAATGACGTTGTCTTTAGTGACGAGGCACGCTTCTGTCTGCAGCATCAAGAGGGTCGGATTCGAGTGTGGAGACACCGTGGAGAGAGGATGCTGGACAGCTGCATTATGCACCGCCACACTGGTCTTGCACCGGGTATTATGGTATGGAGCGGTATTGGATATTACTCTCGCACGCCTCTAGTACGCATTGCCGGTACTTTAAATAGCCGGCACTACATATCCGAGGTGCTGGAGCCAGTTGTCCTTCCTTACCTTCAGGGTTCGGTCACAGCCATATTTCAACAGGACAATGGGCAACCACACGTGGCACGCATTGTCCAAAGGTTCTTCGTCAATAACCAGATTGAATCGCTTCCCTGGCCGGCTCGCTCTCCATATCTTTCGCCGATAGAAAACATGTGGTCCATGGTTGCTCAACGAGTGACCCAGATTACATCCCCAGCTGCCACACCAGATGATCTTTGGCAACGTGTGGAAGCTGCTTGGGCTGCTGTACCCCAGGAACACATCTAACGTCTCTTTGACTCAATGCCGAGACGGGTGGCAGCGGTGATCTCCAACAATGGCGGCTACTCTAGCTACTGATTCTGGCAGGAACCACATGTCACAGACGTCTGTAAACGTAATCATTTGATACTTGGTCAACATGTTATCTACAAAATAAATTTTGTTGTGCTACCTCTTGTCTTTCTTGGTGTTGCATTTACGGTGGCCAGCAGTGTAGCTAGGTAAGGTCTCAGAGGAAACAGGAGTCCTGTACTACGAGATTCATTACCGTGCCAAGCAGTTCCATGGTTTCTGCTGCGACAGCTGTGTCCTTCAGGATCAGGCTGTGGCTGTTTAATGTCGGACAGTTCAAATCGTTACAGGTACGCAGAGCTAGGTAGAGCCGGAAATAAGTTCAGCCGAAACTCTTACAAAGGACCAAACCATGTTTTGAAATGGCTACGAAGTCTTTCGCGACGTATTTCTGGAGTAAAGATCTCTCGGTGTACATGGCGCGTCAAATCAGGATAAAACTCCAAGCTTTCGATCACTGCCTCCATGGTCGTCGTCAGGGCTAAAACTGACTGTCGTGAACTAGCGAGCTTCCCACTTTTATATGCAAAGGACGGCTTCTGATTGGCTGGAATACGTCAGCAATATGGCGCGTAGTAAAGTAGTGCCCTCTACTTCCATAGATGTAGTTGCTATCCCGCGTTGCTTGCAGTGCCATCCCTTGAATCAGGAGGTAAAGTGCGAGAAGTTTTTTTTTTCCTTTATTGTATTTTGTCACCTCATACAGGCGGGCTGTCAGCAGCATAGTACGCCGCTCTTCAGCCTTAAGTGGTACAATCATATGACAAAGAGGCGACATAGACAATACAATGAAAATGGCGGGCAAAAAAGTACAGACAAAAAACAATAAACATGAAGCCGTTCACACTGGACGATAAAAACACTAACACTTGTTGACACGGCGCACTGAACATGGAGGACGGCGACGGCACAGGTGAACAGTGGAGTTGTAACTGCGAAAGAACGCGAAACACAAAACGAAGCACACACACGAGACACTGATGGCGACGATCTCCGGCGCGCGAATGTTCACTATGCGTGTGCGAGTCCGGGGACCTGCGAAGAGAGGAGGAGAAGGAAGGGGAGTGGGAGAGCGAGGAGGGAAAGCAGAGATGCCACGGGCAGGGGTGATAGGGGGGAGGGAGGAATGGGGAGGGGAAGCCCGGGGGAAGAGGGGTGGAGGGAGAGGACGGGGGAAAAGGAAAGAGAAGGGAAGGGAAGAGAAGGGAGGGAGGGTGCCTAAAGGAAAGGACACCGGAAGTGGGTGGTGGGGCAGGGTCAAAGTTGATAGGAGGGGTAGATGGAGGGGAGGAGGACTTCATCCGGGAGGGGGAGCTGGCGGAAGCCACCTTGGGAGAGGGTAAGGAGGGTGGAGAGATGGAGACCGGGTGGGACATGGGAATACAGGCGCGGCAGCGGGCGGGGGTGAGAGAGGATCGGGGAGACGAGCGGGTGAGGAGGATCGAGTTTACGGGTGGTGTACAGGATCCGTATCCTTTCAAGGAAAAGGAGGAGGTGGGGGAAGGGGATGAGATCGTACAGGATCCGCGTAGGGGAGGGGAGACGGATGCGATAGGCGAGGCGGAGAGCATGGCATTCAAGGATTTGGAGGGATTTATAAAAGGTAGGGGGGGCGGAGATCCAAGCCAGATGGGCATAACAAAGGATAGGGCGGATGAGGGATTTATAGGTGTGGAGGATGGTGGAGGGGTCCAGACCCCACGTACGGCCAGAGAGGAGCTTGAGGAGACTGAGTCGGGAGCGTGCCTTGGCTTGGATTGTCCGGAGGTGGGGAGTCCAGTAGAGGCGACGGTCGAGGGTGACGCCAAGGTACTTAAGGGTGGGAGTGAGGGCGATAGGACGGCCATAGATGGTGATGTAGAAATCAAGGAGGCGGAAGGAAGGGGTGGTTATGCCTACAATGATCGCCTGGGGTTTGGATGGATTGACCTTGAGCAACCACTGGTTGCACCAAGCGGTGAACCGGTCAAGATGGGATTGGAGAAGGTGTTGGGAGCGCTGTAGGGTGGGGGCAAGGGCAAGGAAGGCGGTGTCATCGGCAAACTGGTGAAGGTGGACGGGGGGTGACGGCGGCGGCATGTCCGCCGTGTACAAAAGGTACAGAAGGGGGGAGAGGACGGAGCCTTGGGATGGTGACATAGGAAGGACGGCGGGAGAGAAAGGAGCCGATCAGACGGACGTAGTTAATGGGAAGGGCGAAGGTTTGGAGCTTGAAGAGGAGACCGGAATGCCATACGCAGTCATATGCACGTTCGAGGTCCAGGGAGAGGAATATTGCGGAGCGAGGGGAATTAAGCTGTTCGGAAAGGAGATGAGTGAGGTGAAGGAGAAGGTCGTCGGAAGAGAAGGACAGCCAAAAGCCACACTGGGTAACGGGAAGGAGGCAGTGCTGGCGGAGATGCTGGTGGATGCGTCGGGTCAGGATAGATTCCAGGACCTTGCTGAAGACCGAGGTAAGGCTGATGGGACGGTAGGAGGAGACAGCGGACGGCGTTTTGCCGGGTTTAAGGAACATGAGGATACGGGAGGTTTTCCACAGGTCGGGATAGTAACCGGTGGACAGGACTACATTGTAGAGCCTGGCCAGGGTGGAGAGGAAAGAGACAGGAGCTTCATGAAGGTGACGGTAGGTGACACGATCGTGACCAGGAGCGGTGTTGCGTTTTGTGCGGAGTGTGTCAATGAGATCCTGTGTAGTGATAGGGGCATTGAGTTTCGTGTGTGCAATGTTGTCCAAGTACTGGAAACCAGGAGCGAGGGGAGGGACAGAGGTGTCAGTTCGATCGTGGATATCCGGGAAGAGGGAGTAATCGAACTGGGGATCATCGGGGATGGAAAATACATTGGAGAGGTAGGAGGCAAAGTGATTGGCCTTACTAACGGAGTCAGGGAAAGGGTGATCATCATGGAGAAGAGGATAATAGGGGGAGGGTTTAGTTCTGGTAAGGCGACGGAAGGCCTACCAGAACTTGGACGAGTTGATTGGTAGGGTAGCATTTAAACGGGTGCATGTCTGTCGCCAGTCCCGGCGTTTCTTAGCCGCGAGCAAATTACGAATGTGTCACTGGAGTTGCCGGTGGCGTCATAGTGTGTCCGGGTCACGCGTGCGGAGGAAGGCACGGTAGAGACGACGGGATTCACGGAGGAGGAGAACGGCCTGTGGGGGTAAGGTAGGATGGTGAGGGTGGACGGCGACAGTAGGGACGTGGGCCTCCACTGCATCAGACGAGGTCTGCTGGAGAAAGGAGGCAGCATGGGTGACATCGTCAGGGTGGTGGTAGGTGAAGGGGTGACTATCGATCCGGGCGGAGAGGGTATCCCGGTAGGCATTCCAGTTGGCACGGGAATAATCATGGACGTACTTAGGGGGAGGGTCAAGACGGGGGTCGGGGCGGGGGCGACGACCGTCTGAAATGGTGCGGAGGACAGGGAGATGGTCACTACCAATAGGCTCCAGGACATCCACCGTTATGCGGCCAAGGAGGTTGGGGCAGGAGAGGATAACATCGGGAGGAGTCGGATTCGGGACGGGTGTGCTGGGGGATGGGAATGAGGAGAGGAGAGGAACCGATGCCACCGCCATAACTGGGCAGCGGAACGACTATGGATGTTGAGGTTGGCGGCGATCACGTAGGAGGGGAAGGTACAGTCGACGTGGGAGAGGAAGTCGAAGGGAAGAGGGGCGTTGGGGCGGACATAGATGGTGGCGCAGGTAACGGTAAGGCCGGGGAAGAAGAGACTAAGGATAAGGTGTTGGGTGGGGTCGGGAAGGAGAGGTGGGAGCCGAACAGGGAACTGGCGATGGTGCCCAATGGCAACTCCGCCACGTGCAATTCGGAGGGGATTATCGGAGCGGTGGAGGAGGTAGTGCGAAGTGTGGACAGTGAGGTGGGGTTGGAGGAATTTTTCATTAAGGAGGAAGGTGTCCACGTGGTGGGTGGCAAGGGTGTGTAGGAAGAGGTTCTTGTTGGCGGGAAGGGAGCGGATGTTGTTGAAAAGGATACGGTGCTGCCGTGCCATGACAGGGATTTAAACGAGGGTGTCAAGACGGGAGAAGGTGAAATGGGCCTGGATGTATGAGTAGGTGGCGTACATTTTAAGGTGGAAAACGGAACGGGCGGCGAGGGAGATCTGTTGGAGGGTGTGTGGGCGCTGAAAAGGATGAACATTTTGCAGGACAATGGTGAGGAATCTGATGATGTCCTCAGCAGTAGGGGGTGGGCAAAGGGAGTTGCCGGGAGGGGTGGGGGCGTCCAGAGGGCGGACAGGAACGGTGAGTTCAGGAGTGGTAGGAGGGGGTCGGGCCTTATACTTCTGGGAGTAGGTGGGATGAGGGAGGTTACAGGTATTACAGGAGGGGGGGGACTGGAGATTGGGGCACTGCCGTAAAAAGTGGGCTTCCCTACAGTGCGGGCAGGTGGGGGCCTCGCGGCACTCAGATGTTGGGTGCGCATTATACCGCAAGCACCTTTGGCAGCGGAGGGATTGAGGAGGGGAACGGGAGGGGTCAACTTTATAACGCTGCTTAAAAAGGAGGGCACCCTCCTTCAGGAGACGGTCTATGGAGGGGGCGTGCTCAGAAAAAACCCGCATAAGGCGGGTGGGGCCGGCAGCGTTATGGATGCGGCGAACCACACGCACCTTCAGATCGGGATGGGCCTGAAGCTCCGCCAACACCTCCTCCTCCGTGATCACTGGACTGAGCCGAGTGATCACGGCGGTGAGGGTCAGCGGGCGACGCGGAGGTTGGGGTTGGCGGGAGGGAGGTGGCGAAGGAGCAGGGGTGAGAGAGACATGAGGGCCAAAGTGGGTGACAGGGATGCGGGAAAGGAGGTCTGTGTGGAGGGTAGGGCTTGGGGAGGAGATGAGTACCGAATCACGGCGAGGAGGAAGATGGGGGCACCAGGACAATTCTGGCGAAGGAAGAGGGTGAGGTTGCGGGCTTCAAGGAGGGAGGGATCCGGACAGGTAAGGAGGTAGTGGTAGGTGGAGGGGGTAGAGGAGGAGTAGGAGGAGGAGGCAGGGACGGGCGGGGAGACATCCGTGGCATCAGGGGTGGGGGAATGGGGATGAGGCAGAGCCCTTTTGGGAGCAGAGGAGGCAGGGATGCCGCTGGGGCGCTTGACGGCGGTGGAGGAGGTGTTGGGGATGGGAACAATTGGAATGTGGCGGGAAGTGGCAGGTCCCGGGGCTGGAGTCGGTGCCGGAGACGGTAAGGGCGATGGCGAAGGCGATGGTGAAGCCGATGACGAAGACGATGAAGGTGAAGGGGAGAGTGGAGCGTGGGCAGTAGCCCGCCGGGCGACCACCCTGGCGGGGGCCGCAGAAACGGAAGGAATAGAGGGAGTGAGTGGAGGGAAGTGATCAGAGGAGGCACAGGAGGGAGGAGCCAGGGACGGGGCGACAAATAGGGAGGGAGATGAGAGAGTGAGGAGTTGGGGGATTGACTGAGGGGGGGAGTGAAGCGGCACACCACGTGATAGTGGTGGCAGCAGCGGAGGGGGAAGTGTAGATAATGGCAGTGGTGGTGGCTGTAGAAGAGGTGGTGGGGGTGGACATGATGATAAGGGGGAAAAACACAGTACTAGACAAAGGAGCAAATGAGAGACAGAGGGACGGAGAATGACGAAGGAGATTTGGGCCGAAGCCCCACTCTGCTGCCGCTCGGGGAGGGGGGGGGGGGGCGACCCGGCCGGCTGGCTGGTGGGGACGCCTCTGCTGCTGCTGCTGCTGCTGCTGGGGCCAGCTAGGACCACCGCTGGACGCAACCGCTGGTGGCGGGACCGCTGCTGGCCGCTGGATGCTGGGTGGTGGCCGCTGGCTGCTGGCTGCTGGCTGGGGCGGCGTAGGCGAGGACCGCTTCGTGCTGCTGGTGGGGACGCTGCTGGCTGCTGGCGTAGACCGCCACTGGCTGCTGGCAGGGACCGCTGCTGGCTGGGACCGCTGCTGGCTGCTGGCTGCTGCACGTCGAAGGGCTGGCTGGCTGGCTGGCTGGCTGGCACCTGAAACACCTAACACTTCGATCGGTACCAGAAGAGCACAGATCGAAGGGCGGTATTTGACTGAATTAACGCCGAAGATGCGAGAAGTTTTTCTCTGCGATTTTTCTTTATCCAGTGCTCTCTTCCAAGTGTTGCGAAGTGCATAGCCGTTGTCTCTATTAAAGTTATCATCGCTAAGTCTAATTTCGACTGCTTCCCGGATCACAGAGTCCCAGTAATTCGATGTGTGGGCTATTACACTGGTTTCTTCAAATAAAATCTTATGCTTGTTAAGCAGGCTATGTTCAGCCACCGCTGATTTTTCCAAATACCTGCAGGAAGACCAGGGAGCTACTAAAAAACTCTGGCCTCCCCGACGAACTGGTGAAGAACTTACGGCCGAGAGCACCTAGGCCACCAAGACTGTACGGTTTGCCAAAGATTCATAAGGAGAACGTCCCGTTGAGACCGACTGTTACCGCTATTGGCTCTCCTACGTACAAGCTTGCAAAGCACTTAACTAAATTGTTGGCGCCTATTGTTGGTAACTGCCCACATCATATTAATAATTCAAAAATGTTTGTTGATATCATAAAACAGATGAAGATAGGCCCAAGTGATATCATGGTCAGCCTCGACGTGGTTTCTCTGTTCACCAAAGTACCTGTGGATGACACATTACAACTGTTGGCTGCTCATTTCTCCTCAGAAATTTTGAAGTTGTTCCGGCATACCTTGACGACCACTTATTTTTTATATAGTGGAAATTATTATGAAATGACGGATGGAACAGCCACGGGTTCGCCACTGTCACCAGCAATAGCGAATTTTTTCATGGAGGACTTCGAAGAACGAGCCCTGGGAAGTGCTCACCTCCGCCCATCATGCTTCTACAGATACGTCGACGATACTTTTTTAATCTGGCCACACGGCAGCGACACGCTGCAGCAGTTCGTCGAACACCTGAATGGTGTACATCCAAACATACAATTTACATTGGAGGTAGAGAAGGAAGAGACGTTACCTTTTTTAGATATGTTGGTAGAGCGAAAGCCGGATGGACGACTGGGCCATTCTGTGTACAGGAAGCCAACCCATACAGACTTATATCTGCATAGCCATAGCTTCCATCACCCGTCTCAGAAGAGAGCCAGGACTATTTCCGACAAGGACCACCTCGGTCCCGAGATTAACCATTTGACGACTGTTTTCAAGAGGAATGGTTATTCTGCCGGTGAAATTAAATCAGTATTGTCCAAGAAAGTAAGACACGATGCCGGCCGCATACAAGAAGAGGACGAACACACAGCGTGACTTCCTTTTTGCGGTGCTACAACGAGCAAGATATCCAGAGTCCTGAAGAGGCAAGGAATAAAACCAGTTTTCCGACCACCTAGGAAAATTAAGGAAATGTTGAGACCAATCAAAGACAGTCTTGGCTTAAGAGTGCCGGGAATTTATAATATTCCTTGCGAATGCGGCAAGAATTACGTGGGCCAGTCTGTAAGAACCGTTGCCGACCGCTGCATCGAGCACCAACGCCACCTGAAATACAGGTATTTGGAAAAATCAGCGGTAGCTGAACATAGCCTGCTTAACAAGCATAAGATTTTATTTGAAAAAACCAGAGTAATAGCCCACACATCGAATTACTGGGACTCTGTGATCCGGCAAGCAGCCGAAATTAGACTTAGCGATAATAACTTTAATAGAGACAACGGCTATGCACTTAGCAACACATGGAAGAGTGCACTGGATAAAGAAAAATCGCAGAGAAAAACTTCTCGCACTTTACCTCCTGATTCAAGGG
The DNA here is from genome assembly GCF_023898315.1 of Schistocerca nitens. NCBI lineage: Eukaryota > Metazoa > Arthropoda > Insecta > Orthoptera > Acrididae > Schistocerca > Schistocerca nitens. The sequence continues at coordinate 128,079,326 of NC_064617.1, read as the reverse complement.
ATGGCGCTGCAAGCAATGCGGGATAGCAACTACATCTATGGAAGCAGAGGGCACTACTTCACTACGCGCCATATTGCTGACGTATTCCAGCCAATCAGAAGCCGTCCTTTGCATATAAAAGTGGGAACCTCGCTACTTCACGACAGTCAGCTTTGGCCCTGACGACGACCATGGAGGTAGTGGTCGAAAGCTTGGAGTTTTATCCTGATTTGACGCGGCATGTACACCGAGAGATTTTTACTCATGTTTTGAAATGATAGATTAAATACAGCTTTTTACGAAGTGTTTGTTGCAGTCAGGAGTACTTTATTTTGTAGTTCAATTGAAGTAAATATTACTTGGGAGCTGTTATGGATAGACGTTAAGTAGACAATCGAAATAAATTAGTAACTGGTTCCCTTCAACGACCCGGAGACTCAGGTGATATATTTGCTGAACAGTTCATTTCAAGTAGGTACTCTCTTCGTACAATTATAATTGGTTGTGACTTCAACATACGCTCGACATGTTGGCAAAAATATATGTTTAAAGTCGGTGGTATGCATGAAACGTCGTCCGAAATTGTACTAAATGCTACCTCAGAAAATTATTTTGAACATTTCGTTCAGGTGCCCACCTGAATTGTAAGTGGTACCGAAAACATTCGTGAACTCTGAGTAACAAATAATCCTGAGCAAATTAGGAGCATAATATTGGATACAGGGACAAGTGACCACCCGCCTGTTGTTGCGAAAGCCACCAAAAATAAACGCAAGTTCGCCTGTCTAAAGAAGCAGATAAAAATTCGCTTTACGTCTTCCTTAGAGATAGCCTCCATTTCTTCCAGTCAGTATATATAAGCGTAGACAAAACGTAGTTTGGATTCAAAGAAACAATACCGACAAAAATGGAGAGATATGTGACAAATGAGTTAATAACAGATGGCGCTGATCCTCCACGGTACACAAAACAGTTCAGATCACTGTTTCAGAAGCAACGAAAAAAAGGCATGCCAAATTTAAAAGAACACAAAACCTCCAATACAGGCCAAGTTTTACAGAAGCTCGAAATTTAGAGCGAAATTCAATGCGAGATGCTTCTCATAGTTTCTACAACGAAACTTTCTCTCGGAATCCGGAAGAAAACTGAACGAGATCATGGTCGTATGTAAAGTAGACCAGCGGCAGGACGTAATCAACACCCTCACGGCTCTATAGCAATGGTAATCTTACTGACGACAGGAGAGTTACTGAACACAGTATTTGCAAACTCCTTCACCAAAGAAATCGACGTTAATATTCCAGATTTCAAATCAAGAACAACTGCCAACATGAGTAACTTAGAAGTAAATATGCTCGGTGTAGCGAAGCAGCCTAAATCACATAATAAAGGCAGGACGGGTAGGAGTGATCCACATAATTACAGGCCCATATCACTAACGACGATTTGCAGTAGAACACTGGAACATATACTGCGTTCGAACACTATGAATCACTATTCCTCGAAGAAAATTATTTATTGATAAACAGACAACACAGATTTTAAAAAAAACCTTCTGTGAAACACAATTAGCTATTTATTCTCACGAAGTAATGAGAGCTATCGGCAGTGATGTCAAATTGATTCGATATTTTTAGATTTCCTGAAGGCTTTTGATAGTGTTCCTCACAAGCGGCTGGTAATCAAATTGCGTGCCTATGGAGTATCATCTCAGCTGTGCGATTGGAACAGTAATTTCCTCTCACAATGATTACATTTCTTACTAATTGACGGTAAGTCATTGAGTAAAGCAGAAGTAATATCTGGCGTCCCCAAGGAAGTGGCATAGGCTCTCTGCTATTCCTGGGCTACGCAAATGATTTCGGAGACAATCTGAGCAGCCCGCGTAGAGTGTTTGCAGATGATGCTGTCATTTCCCACATCAGATAATCAAAACCAATTGCGAAATGATTTATCCAAGATATCTCTATAGTGCGTTAAATGGTAATTTACTGTGAATAATGAAGTGAGTGAAGTCATGCACATGAGTACTAAAAGGAATCCGCTAAATTTCGGTTACACGATCAATTACACAACTTTATAGAGTGTAGCTTCAAGTCAAGACCTAGGGTTTGAGATTACAAGTAACCTAAATTTGAACTATCACATAGCTAAATGTGGGGAAGGCAAACAAGACTGCGATTTGTTGGAGAACAATTAGAAAATGCAACTGGTCTACTACAGAAAATGCTTTCATTACGCTTATCCGATCTCTTCCGGAGTACTGTCGTGCACTGTGGGATCCGCATCATATAGGATTGACGGGGGACATAAAAGTCGACACATGAAGACACACAATACTGTAAAACCAATTCACGTGCTGTCCCACTTACGATGGGCGAAGAAAATTTAATTCACGCCACGACAGTTCGGAAATTCAAGGATCGCATGGTGTTGAACACAGACTCCTACGTAAAACAGACAACTTTCCTGCGGTGGCCGGACAGGCAGCTCTTTTCATCCTATCGCGAAATATAGTGGACACGGATATGATGTGCGTATTAGAGTAGCAATCAGTAAAAAAACCTGTTTCTGTTGCTGAAAGCGCTTCTTGTGAAATTCCTATCACTAACTTTCTCCTCAGAATGTGAAAATATTTTGTTCGCGCCCTAAAATTCCAGTCACTAACTCCCCCCCAAGAATATGAAAATATTTTGTTCGCGCCCGCCTACAGAGGGAGGAACGTTCATCGTCAGAAAATAAGGTAAATCACAGTTTGCAGGGAAAGATTTAAGTGTTCGTTCGTCCCGCGCTGGTCGAGAGTGGAACGATTGAGAAACAGCCTTAATTTGGTTCGATGCACCGTCTACCACGCACTTAATTGTGAACTGCAGAGTAGTCAGGTGGATGTCATGCAGAAGTAAATGAAGGTAGGCATACATTAGTTTGCCTGTACACTGTATGTAAATTGAAGGTATCGTGGGGAGAAAGGAAAGGAAAGGGAAATGAGTGATGTCAGCTGCATCGGGACATTACACGGGATTAGCGGCGATGAGTGAAAGTGTGTGACGGACTGAGATTCTAACTCGGCATCTCCTGCGTGCTACGCAGTTGCGTTAACCACTGCACCACCCAGGAAACAGCGTAAACCGCAATTGTGCGGACTGTCTCGGCAAGCCTCACGACGGATGCACACACTCACCGAGTACCACCTATCGGCACTTCCTGGCCGTTTCCTCTACGCTCGCTACTCTCAGATTCCCGCAGGAGGTCGAATATACTTTTGCATCGGCACTGAATCGGGTGGATCCATTGCCTATTTATGCGAATCAATTATATGAATGTGTGGTGTACAGACATCATGTATTCATATAATTGTATGAAATGCCACGTATGATGGGTTATACGCCCGATTCCGGTCTGACAAACACTCTCGTGCACAAGAGAACGTCCTTAATCAGATGCATACAAGCTGGGAAGCTCCACATCTGCTAGGTTGCGTGGATGTTCAGAAGTGTAACATCCCATGACCGAAAACATGCCACTAAAGTAAGTGATCTTCAAGCGGTCACCACCCAGACTGTTGTTTCTCTCAGTGTTATCACAGTAGATGCATTGGAATAGAGGACAATAAAAACTGAGTTCAGGTTTGGCATGCTTTGTACAACCAAAGATGCGTGCAGTATATGACTCCATTGTTAATATTTCGATATTTTACATTTAAGTGACTCTAGATGGTAAATTAACTAATTGAAGATTCAAAAAGTGTACTCTTGAAAGGCAACGAAAAGTGCCATATTCTATTCTGTACATAAGTGGAATCCATTACTGGCAAAGTGGCTGTTAAAGTATTGTGCATCTACACCTGCTAATACTATGAAGTGGAAGCAGTGCACAGTCATTATCTATAAGCCTCATGATTTTGCATATACTTGTATTCAGTCGCAACAGTTTCATGTGCACACCTTAAAAATTAACTAACGCGGAGAACAGTTATAAGCTTCCTATAAAAAAACATACAAATAAGGTGCTAATGGAAGATATGTTCCGTTGTATAACTCACTCAAAAAACACCATCAAACATTAATTGTCGATGGGACTTGGTGTACCAGAATCTCATTGCCACGTAAAGCAAACTGGGATCGATTGATGAGTCAATCTGGTAAGTACAGAACGTTGTTCTACAAGAGCAGTCCGTAGATGCACGGCAGCCTACTTCAGATGTTAATGTCGATCTCAAGTAGATTGCCTAATTAGCGAGAAACATCTTAACATACAGACGTAACGTGAACTAGATTAATGCGCAGTGAAACTCATATGACTTTCAAGATTATCTCGTTACGCATTAGTGCAGCAGCAAAACGTTTATCTCGTAGTGACACTTCCTTACCTTAACCGTAGTTTGGTATGTTTATTCGATCACCGATGTTTTCAAACGCAGTACTAACAACACAAATGTACTGATTGAATAAAGTGACATATTATTAACCTGTTTGTTTTTTCTGTTTCATCTTATAAACACATGTAAGAATGTTTAGTGCCAAAATGCAAATGTTTTGAGATAAAGAGCCAACTATAGAGGTTAAACTTCTTAATGAAAACTACCACAAAACGTGCGTGACATCTTGCGTGAAAATCGATGAGGTATTGAATATTTGGACGGACCATATTATTCATATGTCTTTACTACCTCTGACTGGTTGCAAACATTCTCGCTTTTATCATGTACCACATCTGACGTAGATAAGTAAAGGTAGAGAAAGATCTACTATCACTTCCACGCAGTGTTTTTTTCTTTCTTTTTGCGTTGTAGGAATGCACGAATACATGAGAATATCATGGTGTATAAATGCTGGTGACCCTCAATTACACTTCACTACGGCGGGGCGTGATAATATTCAAGAGTAAATGCAGTTTTGTGTTTTTTTTTTTATTATTTTTTTTGTCCTTCACCTAGAGCTGCCACAAAAATACTCAATATGCGTCTCTTCTATCTGTTCATTGTTTCATTTAGGATGAAGATGCTGTATTATGAACTGATGCGTCTGATCTATTAAACAGTGTCAAGGGAATCATTGTCTGAAGTCATTCTCACTGATTCCTTTTTTCAGTATCGATTCCAAAGTGGTTTCCGATGTCAGAATACTAAAATAGAAAATGTTACGGTACTCTCGAAGTGTCATAAAAAATTGCTTCTACTTCCGGAACTTTAATATACCAATGGCTCAAAAGTAAAATACTGCGCCCCACTATGTGTGCACATGATAATTTCTGATTGTTGATACGCTTTCTGCTTTACAAATTCTACTAATTTTAGTTATATTTTAACATAAATGTAAATGATAAATGAGTAAATAAATATTTTCGCACGAACACACACACACACACACACACACACACACACACACACACAATGCCCTACAACTCACCAATCATTCAACCTCTCCCCAACTCTCTTCATCTCTCTCTCTAGATCCCTCAGTCTGTTCCCATGACCCCTCAGTCTGTTCCCATGACCCCTCAGTCAGCTGTGTAGCATGTGACTAAGAGCATCGCAGACGTGCAGTTTTCTACAGTATAGTTTATGCGTTGAGAAGTATTTACTGCAAGAAACCTATACCGTTGGCACATGTAGAACAACAAATGGCTGGGTGAACAGATCACAAAATTGAATGTAATGAAAAACATGGACATTTAATTGTAAATACAAATAGCTAGACATAAACAAACTGCCAAAGAATCATTACAAATCCCACATTACAAATATATAATTAAATTATTTTATGGGTATTTTAGACCACTGAAGGTGCCTAACATGGATAGGTGAAACATGTCTGTAGTCAACAATGAATTTCAGCTACAAAAGGAGGTGGTTTTCTTGTCTTTGTGATAGAACATACTGAATGTCTTCCCATATGTATACGTTCATTAGATGTAATTGTGATGTTACAAAAGTTGCATCATGTAATAAATACTCTAGCCTTAATGACGCTGCTACAGTGCCAGACAGTCTTCTTATGCCCAATTTTGTTCCAATGATCTAAATGGAGTGAAAAAAGAAAAGTGTTGCAAACTCACGCGCTCCACATGGTTCAAATGGTTCAAATGGCTCTGAGTACTATGCGACTTAACTCCTGAGGTCATCAGTCGCCTAGAACTTAGAACTAATTAAACCTAACTAACCTAAGGACATCACACACATCCATGCCCGAGGCAGGATTCGAACCTGCGACCGTAGCGGTCGCTCGGCTCCAGACTGTAGCGCCCAGAACCGCACGGCCACTCCGGCCGGCCGCTCCACATGTCTCCCAGTTCCCACTGACCTGTTAGTGTAGCGTGATATTCTCGCAATATGCACACCGGCCCCAACTTGTAAACCGGCACAGATAGGAACATTTGTACGTTTGCTTCCATAACCTGTAAGTCTAGATAAAAAGACTGAATAATTGTGGCCTATACCATGCTCTAGACAGGGTCTGTACAGTACATTGGATGAAGTTATTTAGACCCGTGACACGCTTCCTGCTATTCTAGAGGAGTAGTCAATGTGCTAGGACTGCGTTCCACTGCCTTCCTTGGTTGGTTCAAATGGCTCTAAGCACTATGCGACTTAACCTCTGAGGTCATCAGTCGCCTAGAACTTAGAACTAATTAAACCTAACTAACCTAAGGACATCACACACATCCATGCCCGAGGCAAGATTCGAACCTGCGACCGTAGCGGTCGCTCGGTTCCAGACTGCAGCGCCTAGAACCGCACGGCCACTCGGGCCGGCACTGCCATCCTTCTTTTCCGCCTTTACGCATTCAAAAAAGTAACTGGCAAAAAAACTGTCACACGTGAAACACGTCTCTCACGCTTCCCAAAGAAAAGGTGCTTGACAGGTGAAATTACGGTTTTATTTTATTTTTTATGTAGGTGACTACACCTACAGGGTATCGAAACCAACGGTATCAAATGACTTTCGCTATCGCCAGCGTAAAACGCCACGGTGTGTTTTCCATCGAAGAAAAGCTGAGGTCTGTCGACGTAATCTTCCACTTAGCTTCTACAGCAGTGTCACATTGAAGAAAAGAAAAACAAGAGAATACCGCCAAACAGAATGTGGTCCGAACTGTAGCATCAAAATGCCGTTAGATATTTGCCAACATGCTAAAATGAAAGATGTAGTTCGCTATAGCATGAGCGACTGAATGCCCACTTCGGCAATTGTTCTGTGCATTGTCAGCTCCTGCCAATTGAGATATATGTTGTTACCGAGACATCGACAGACTTTGGGCCACCTACGGAATAGAAAATGTTTGATAACAAGAATGATATGGCGAAATTGCTTATAACAGAATAGAAGAAGCTTGTAAAAGTCAACATGTTTCAGAGAAGACCATCAACGAGCGCCTGCAACAGAATTTTGAGATAGTACGATGTTTTTATCCCACACTTTACTTCTTCTCTTGTGGTTTTAAGGTAAGATTAGACTTATTCATGGTTGCGAATTGGGTTTTAGTCCCTACAAGAGTTAATAGTCCTAGCTAGTCCCTCTTTTTACTTGTAAGATTTTCGTAGCAGAGAGTTTCTGGGCAAATAAGCAGTTCCAGCTGATGTCTATTTTCAAAGATTTTTGCTTAAATATTATCTGCTGCTAGAGAACTATGTTTGCCAACGAAGTCTATAGCGTCTACGCATAATCACATAGCTGACGAGTGGAATTACGATTTGTAAATTAGGAGAGAAGTATTATCCACAAAATCATTTGACCCTGGATGAAATTTGCAGATTCAGAAGTTGAGCAGTTTTCAGGCAATGTTAACTACATCTTTCGTTAGCAACAAGCTACACGGTTAACGTCGCTGATTGTGTTTAACTCTCTATTCCGTTTCAGTTTCAACAATCGGTAGTTTGTAAGAATGTTTGCCCATCGAAACCACGGGCCCCAAACGGTAGATACCGAACGTGCTATTCTAAATCGACTGACTACCTGACTGTGGTGGTTGGAGATTAGAGTAGTGTCTACTGTGGTCACGAGAGCAACGACAAAAGAAGAACGTTGACGTAAATACTTACAATTAAAAAGGAAATTACTTACCTCACTCGTCATCGACTTTGTCGTCATCCAAAAGTCCACTTGACGTGTATGCCACGGAAAGCATTCTGTTTTTGCCATAACCTGGACAGACTCGGCCTATGTGACGTAAAAATATGGGAAGAGTGTCACTAGAGTCAACTTGCAACAGCAAGTTATGGAAATACAAATACTCAAACAAGCAGAGTTGGTCTCTTTCTTCTGGCCACCCTTCTCTTTTAATGGAAGATTTCGCTGATTTTCACAGCCGCTCGATTTTCTCAGTGCGCACACTGCGATCATCGGATGACTGGAACTCTACACAGAGGTTCACGAACTCGTGGTTTAATATAAACGTCGGCTTCCGCGGCCATTCTAACAGTCAATAAAATTTTTCTGGTTTTTTGACCGCATTGTCAATATGTAAAACCACCGCCGATTCGATCACTCTTGCAAGTGACCTTCTTCTGGATGCAGTAGTTTAATCCTTCTGCTTTCAGTGTTTTGGGGAACTGAAAGCCGACCGTAATCAGTTTGCTACCGGGCAGTATAAAGTGCTTCATCAAACTTACTAACGTTATCTTGTCTCTGGAGAACACCCTTACCACAAAGCTGTCCCGGGACTGTCGTTTTATGCCATCTAATACACAAATGTGTTCTACGAGGGCGGTTCAGAAAGTAATCTCCGATTGGTCACAGTGCGGGTTGTGGGGGGAGTAGCGACGCCATCTGTGCGTTCACGCACTCAACAGGTCAGTCGGCATCAAGCCGTGGTCGAGTGAACGTCGTACCTGCGCTAGTTTAGTTTTTGTGGCAGTTTGAAATGTGTGCTGCAATAGAAAACCCCGCCAAATGTGAAGTGCGTGCTGTCATAAGGTTTTTTACAGCCAAAGGATATTCTGCAGCAGCTATTCATCTTGAGCTTTGTGCCGTGTACGGACCAAGAGTTATGAGTGAAGGAGTTGTCCGTGAATGGGTACGTTTATTTAAAAGTGGACGAGAAAATGTTCATGATGAAGAGAGGAGTGGTAGACCATCATTGGTGACTGACGAACTCGTTCAGACAGTTGATGCAAAAGTTCGTGAAAATCGACGTTTCTCAATGTCGGAGTTGTCTACTGGTTTTCCACAGATTTCTAAGACTCTCTTGTACGAGATAGTGACAGCAAGATTGGCTGGCTCCAGGCACAAGCGGGTGATTTTTATGCAGAAGGAATTTCAAAGCTTGTGAAGAGATACGATAAGTGCCTCAATCGCTATGGAGACTATGTAGAAAAATAGTGCAAAGATGTAGTTGTAAGATGTATATATTAAAATATTTTTATTTAACTTTGTGTATTTTTTTAAATCAACCGGAGGTTACTTTCTGAACGGCCCTCGTATTTTATTCTTTTAAGGTCGTACTTTCCGCTTTCTTTCTTCTTGCTATGTGCGAGTCTTCCGCTTCAATAACATTATATGCTCCACCGATCAGTACACTGTCGTTGGTCACTGTTAAATATCAGTCGCACACGGTATTGGTAGATAAGTCGGTTTCAGATTTTATAGCTTGCAGGGTGTTCTCTCTGTTCCAGCAAGGTTCAAATAGCTAAACCATGTATTTTTTCTGATAGTCGTTCTTTTACCACAATTTCCGCATTGAAATTGTAAAGGCATTTTACTATCAGACCTCTTCTTACGAATTTTCAAAGACTTCGCCGCATAGCACAATACCTCCTTCCGTCATCCGCTATTAGTCCATATTTCCGATAAACATTCGGACAGTTCTCTGTATTACATAAGCATGGTATTAGATTCTTCCACGTCAGGCAATCGGCCGAAGAGACTTCTACGACACCATACATCCCAACTTTCTACTCATATAAATATTAGAGGTTCCCATGGCAACGTACAAATAATTTACCGTAACTCCCGCCACCAGAGATCCGTGATCTACTTACAATCGTACATTCAATATCCGTCGTTTGGGGCCCGCCGCTTCGATACTCAACAGTCTAACTCGGACGACAATATTTATTCTAACCATGAAGTTAACAACTCTTTTGGGGCAAAAAAATATTTGTTTGTTTCTGATTTTTTTTTTTACCTTCAGTTGCTGCTGATGAAGCCGAGCAAGATTATAAGGTGTCGGTTGATCGAAATGTTGTGTTCCTTCCTGCAGCGAAGTTCCACTAATAAAGATCTTTGGCTGAAATTCTTGAATATATTCTTCATGCTTCCTTAGTCCAGCACTATCACTTCAAAATAAACAGAACGACGGATACTGTCTATGTAAGTAATTCACTGTCAGTTATGGATTGCTGAACAAACCGTACACCCTTTTTTTTCTGCAAGAATTCCATCGACGTCCTGGGGTAAAAAAATGGCTCTGAACACTATGGGACTTAACATCTATGGTCATCAGTCCCCTAGAACTTAGAACTAACTAACCTAAGGACAACACACAACACCCAGCCATCACGAGGCAGAGAAATCCCTGACCCCGCCGTGAATCGAACACGGAAGCCCGGGCGTGGGAAGCGAGAACGCTACCGCACGACCACGAGATGCGGGCCGTCTTGGGGTAGGCAAGTTTCAATTTGCTCCATGTGGCTGGCGTTCGTAGTTTTGTGCTTCTAATAAGTTGTCTCATATTTTGCTCTAGAGATCAAGCCTTAGTCTGTGTATTACGCACATGTTAAACTAGTAATCCTTTCTTATATTCCCGGGGTATACCCCTTCGTTTTGCATGTCCTTGTTCCGTGCTGTAATATTCGCCAAATGCGTCCTTGCGGAAGCTATATTTACTAGTTGTTTGTTGTGTTGAGAGGTAGAGGATCAAAAATCGACCACAAATGTTTACAAAAGCTGGATCTTGTCGCAGAAAGTCTTACATCTTATGAACATGAAGTTCAAATGCGTCTGACCAAGGTCTCATCTAAGTGTTCACCTGATGGTTGTGTATGGAGATACAAAAGCCCCTGGGATTAGGTGGCAGTGTGTGTTGTGGCGGATTGTCTTTTGCCTTTTTCTTTAATGTTTTTTTATTGGGCGTGAATGGGAAGGTTTGGTAGCGTTTGCTTCGTGCTTGGAATGGAGTTACTTCTGTTTTCCTTTTTATTTAAGTTTGCTCTAATTTTTCTGTAATTCTTTCATGTGGTTTTATTTTATCGTGCTGGACTGCCATTTTTTATCTTTTGGTTTTATTTCTGTTTACTAATCTCGATCGTGGCTTAATTTAAGTGTGATGAATTGCCTTTTTGTTAAAGTTGTTTCTGATGTGCAAGCTGCAATTTTTATAGTTAGTAACTGGAGGTGTTAGTACTGGGTTTGTTATGTTTTTAATAGTGTGTTTCATTTTCTTTGTAGTAAATGTAATTGTGGTCGATGTGATATCAGTTGTAATAAACTGCCGAGATTCTGATCTCTGTATTCGTGTCGGCCTTCTAGTGGGTCAAGTGATGTTTTCCAGACCATGTTTCGTTAGCTCTGGTGCTTTTTGGCAGTATGTGTTGATATCGACGTTTCGATTTTTGTACTGCTATCGGCATTTGGTTTCCTGTCTTTGTATCTGTTGTGACAATACGAACCAGCAACCGTCCGGGATATAATTATGTGTGTAACTTGATCGAATAGTAGCAACGTAACAGCTTTGCAAACTACTGTATCGTCAGGAGCAGAGATTCCACAACCATCTGCCCTACAGTACCAAATGCAAACCAACACATCATGTATTTACCTGTGTGTTTGAAGCCTGTCAGTCGGCGCTCTGCTGTTGTAGAACAATTGCTCGTGAAGGTTTTAAGATTGTCACAGTGTATACGATGGTGCAAAAAGAGGATTCAACTTGATCCTTCTATGCTGCCCATCGGCTTTAGGCCATAGTCGAATATTGATGTGGTAGGTGACATCATTCGTTAACAGGCTTACACTATTAACTGGTCAGAAATTAAACATTATCTTTGATTGTCCTAGTAAAGTGCGAAAACAGTATATACAATTAACATGAATACGGAATTTTCCACAAATTCCTTTTTGTTTCAAATATAAAATATTTTCATGGTGTGTTTACCATTCCTTCAGTGCTGTGTGTATTGTTGTATTGATTACAGTAATCCCTGCAAAAAGAATACATTCTGCGTGTTGACTATTAGCTGGAAAAGAATGGTTGACCTAAGATTGACTCTTGAGGAACCACTTAAGTGATTTCTGCACAGTCAGAGCAGTTTCCCTTGGTTTTATTTGTTGAATCATTGAGCCCAGATTTCTGTATTCTTTTCATTGCATAGGTCCTATCCATTTGTTGGATGTACTATCAGATCCATGAAATGACAGTTTGGCTGGAAAAGTGTTGTGATCTCACCGGCCATCATTTCCTAGTTTAGAGCTCGTTGTAGCATGAATGCTCAAAGCCGACGTATGGTATCGAAGGCAACGAAAAAATTTCTTGATAAACTTTTTTTTTACTTTGATAGCTGATATTTATAGATTTTTATGAGCTGAATCCAAATATAGCCTTAATTTTATTGAATCACCCATAGTGTTCGAGCAATATGCTTTTTACTATATAGGATAAAAATCTTATGCTATATGGTAAACGGGGATATTAATGAAACATAAGCATGGTTGGTATTTAAAGTAAGCTACGTAAAACAAAGATATGTGTTAATAGAGATTTCCCTAAATTAATAAAAATGATACAGTTAACCTTAACAAACACCAAATCCAAAGTAAAATTTAGAGGAGAAATATCTGAACCATTTACGATTAAAACAGGATTGAGACAGGGAGATTGTTTATCACCATTGCTATTCAATTGTGCTCTTGAATATGTAATGAGAGAATGGTACAAGGAAAATCCTATGAATATTAAAATTGGAACTAAGAAAGATAAAATAAACCTAAATTGCTTGGGATTTGCTGATGACCTAGCATTACTAGCTAATAATATTCAGGAAGCCACGAAACAAATAACAAGCTTACAAAATATAGCACAAAAATTAGGACTCCAGATATCATTTGAAAAGACTGAAATAATGGTAACGGATCCACTTGTAATAGATCACATCACAGTGAATAATAGGGAAATTAAAATAGTGAAACAATTTAAATACCTGGGTGAAATTATAACACATAAATTGGACGAGAAACCTGCATGGCGAGCAAGAACTAATAAAATGATAAAAGCTCAAAAACTAACATGGTCTACGTACAATAAAAAATGTCTATCAATTAAAACAAAATTAAAACATTACAAGACGGTGGTTCAACCAGAGGTTACATACGGAAGTGAAACTCTTTTTAAAGTCACCCAGAAAAACAGAATTGACAAAATTTTAAAAGTAGAGAGAAGAATTGCTAGAACATGCATAAATAAGAAATATCAAAAAGCTGGGCAATGGCGGATAGTTCCAAATGAAGTGGTATACAGAGAACTGGAGCCCATCACTGATACTATACGAAAGAAAAGGATCTCTTTTTGTGGTCACATTCTGAGGACACCAGAAACCAGATTATCAAGAAAAATTATTGAGAAACTCTGGAAATTGAAACAACAAGGAGGATGGCTTAAGGAAATAAGAGAGGATATGGAAGAACTGGAAATAACTCTGGATGATTTGCAGAACAAAACGCCAAATTTAAAGAAGTTGAGGGACACAGAAATAAGATTTAAACCAAAAATTGACAAACGACATACAATGAAAAGGGTATTTACAGATAAGGAACGACGAAAAGCATCGGAACGAATGAAGAGATACTGGGCCACTCGGAAGGGGAAAATACTAAAGAAGAGGACCAGAAATGATTGACTGAAGTGGTCCAATGAGGCCGTAAAAGCAGAAGAAGAAGAAGAAGAAGAAGAAGAAGAAGAAGAAGAGGTTTCACTTGTCAGCTGGAATTGGTTTGTATTTTCTTTCTCTTTTTTCTTTGAAGCTTCATGTGTAGCTTTTTCTATGATGAGTCGCTTGCTGAACTTCTCTGTGAAGTGAACAACAGTAGTCCCCCATCATGTTGGCTCCCTCCATATCGTAGGAACAGCAAATATAAAGGCTTTTTTCTCCTTTATGATCCATTTTCTCAGATGTTCAACCCACACATAAAATACCTTACGTGGCGTCCTAGATTTATTTTGATCACCATGTTTAGATCCAAAGTATGATAGATAAACCTTTTTCACGAAGTCTGTAGTGTCTCTTTGGTGTTTTTTAATCACAAAATCACGACAAATATAACAAAAACTGTCAGCAGAGGTTTTACAACCACTATTAGACATTGCACTGATGACATGTACAGGAAACGGGTAAGTGAGGTTAGGCTGACAGTAAACAAAACACCATCTGTTAACCCAAAGTAAACCGACCTTTTCTGCCAGAAAATGTTTTTCAGAAGTTCTACCAACGCCATCTACATTCATTACCTCTCCTTTTTAAATTATTTCAACTTTATAGAAGCTGCTAAATTCTTTAAAAAATCACCTAACCTAATAAATTTAACTATAAAATGTGAAAAAATGGTGGGTAATATAGATTTTTAAGTATCATATTTACCCATCCTAAAAAACATAAGAATAAGGTATTTTCAGCAAAAAGGTTTTTTCATCGTTGGTCTGCGGTTTAGTTGACACAAAACCGAATACGCTTTTAGTTTCTTGCGAATGTCACCAAAGAATTATTGCAGCAGTGCAGTTGTATGCCGAAAGGTATCCTGGTCACTAAGCTTTAAGAATTTGTCTTCATGAACATACAAGAAAATCAGGAAATTAGAAAGAACGAAGCATAAATACGCCAACGAAACAGGAAAACAAGAAGAATGGGCGAGTTGGATCAGCCAAAGGAGTATTCTGTTAACATTATATTCCAACGCAGTTCAACTTTTGCACATTTCGGTTACATCAATCAGAGTTAAGTCTGCAAAAATTCAAAAGCAGTGCAGTATTATATGCAAGAGTTGCAAAACCATACACACATCAATTTCCGCAGTATTCGTTACAGTTCTACTGACAAACCACGCTGGTTGACAGAAGTGGAGAAACAGTCTACATTTTAGTATACCTTAATACTCTGTAAGCCACCTTACGGTGTGTGGCGAAGGGTGATTTCTACCTTCCTGGTTTCAGTAGCAAATGGTTTACAGGAAAAAAGATATATGGCAAGCCTCCGTGCAGCAAGGAACCTCTCTGATTTTATCTTCGTGGACTTTTCACGAGATATACGAATGAGGAAGCAATATATTGGTTGACTCTTCTCGAAACGTGCGCGCTCTCAATTTTAACTGTAAACCACATTGTGATGCCACTGCAGCTGGCTGAGCAATTCCGTGACGCATTACCGCTTACTAAATAAACCTATAACGAAACGTGGTGTTCTTCTTTGCATCTGCTCTGTTTCCTCTGTCAGTCCTATCTGGGACTGCTCGCTGAGTGATGAGCAGATATTCAACTATTGGTCGAACGAGGGTTTTGTAAACTATCTCCTTTGTTCAAAAATGGCTCTGATCACTATGCGACTTAACTTCTCAGGTCATCAGTCGCCTAGAACTTAGAAATAATTAAACCTAACTAACCTAAGGACCTCACACACATCCATGCCCGAGGCCGGATTCGAACCTGCGACCGTAGCGCTCGCTCGGCTCCAGACTGCAGCGCCTAGAACCGCACGGCCACTCAAGCCGGCTATCTCCTTTGTTGATGGACGATAATTCGTGAGGATGCTTACAACGAAACTCAGTCTGGTATGCGTTTTAACTCAGATAATTTTATGTGCTCATTCCACTTCAAATCGCTCTCAACGCGTAGTCCTGTTTATTTTATGTACGTCACCGCTTCCAGTGATTCTTCTACAATCGTGCTGTCATTCTGGATTCTCTATCGTTCTAGATTCTTTCTGCCTATTTATGCTCAATACGTTACATTTGTTTATGTTGACAGTCAATTGCTAATCCCTGTGAAAAGCATGTATCCTCTGCCGTCTTCCTGCATTCTTCACAATTTTCGACATTTGTGACGTGTGTGCATACAACGGAATCGTCCTCGAAAATGGCGGAACTTTTGATGTTATCCAGTAATTTATTTACACATATTGTGAAAATTAATGGTCCTACAACACTCTGTTAGGATATGCCTGAGGTTACGCTTATAAGTGAAGATTTCTTTCCACTGAGAATCACATGCTGTGTTCTGTCTGCTAGATAAACTCTTCAGTCCAATTCAACAAGACCCAGATAGGTCTCCGTTAGCAGCCGCAGTGCAGAAGTCTCGCTTAGACGGCATGGCGAAGCACTCTGCGATCTCGACGGTCAGTATGTGACCGAGGCTGTGGTCTCAGATAACTGACAGCGAAGTGTCTTGCTGCAGAAGGAATTGCGCTTTCACGTCTCAGCAACTTAGTAACTTCGATTTCGAGTGTAATACCTTTATTAAACTTTAACGTGATTTTCATTTGACTGGATCTCATATCTCAGAAACAGTGTGTGTATATTGTGTGTCGCCTGCATGTCATAATGCGTGGAAGGTAGAATGTGACCAGAATTATTTGCTTCATGGCAGCAGACTTACGCAGATACGTAACTTCAAATTCATAATCTGGAATTTAGAATCTTACATAGCCTTTAAATCATTAGATGTAAGGTGCCGTTAGGAACAAATGTGTAAAGGGCTTGGCTGACTGAGAAATTATGATTCAGTACGGAATTATTAATATAAGAAGTAGTTGTCTGTTAACTTACATGAAGACATTTCGTAAAATTAATCCAGAACCCTGGAGATACTAAAAGGTACCAGATAGATTATATAATGGTAAGACAGAGATTTAGGAACCAGGTTTTAAATTGTAAGACATTTCCAGGGGCAGATGCGGACTCTGACCACAATCGATTGGTTATGAACTGTACATTAAAACTGAAGAAACTGCAAGAAGGTGGGAAGTTAAGGAGATGGGACCTGGATAAACTGACTAAAACAGAGTTTGTACAGAGTTTCAGGGAGAGCATAAGGGAACAATTGACAGGAATGGGGGAAAGAAATACAGTAGAAGAAGAATAGGTAGCTTTGAGGGATGAAGTAGTGAAGGCAGCAGATGATCAAATAGGTAAAAACACGAGAGCTAGTAGAAATCCTTGGGTAACAGAAGAAATATTGAATTTAATTGATGAACGGATAAAATATAAAAATGTAGTAAATGAAGCAGGCGAAAAGGAATACAAACGTCTCAAAAATGAGGTCGACAGGAAGTGCAAAATGGCTAAGCAGTGATGGCTAGAGGACAAATGTAAGGATGTAGAGGCTTATCTCATTAGGGGTAAGATAGATACTGCCTACATGAGAATTAAAGAGACCTTTGGAGATAAGAGAACCACTTGCATGAACATCAAGAGCTGAGATGGAAACCCAGTTCTAAGCAAAGAAGGGAAAGCAGGAAGGTGGAAGGAGCATATAGAGGGTCTATACAAGATTGATGTACTTGAGGACAATATTATGGAAATGGAAGAGGATGTTGATGAAGACGCAATGGGAGATACGATACCGCGTGAAGAGTTTGACAGAGCACTGAAAGACCTGAGTCGAAACAAGGCTTCCGGAGTAGACAACATTTCATTAGAACTACTGATGGCCTTGGGAGAGCCAGTCCTGACAAAACTCTACCATCTGGTGAGCAAGATGTATGAGACCGGCGAAATACCCTCAGACTTCAATAAGAATATAATAATTCCAATCCCAAAGAAAGCAGGTGTTGACAGATGTGAAAATTACCGAACTATCAGTTTAATAAGTCACGGCTGCAAAATACTAACGCGAATTTTTTACAAACGAATGGAAAAACTGGTAGGAGCGGACCTTGGGGAAGAACAGTTTGGATTCCGTTGAAATATTGGAACACGTGAGACAATACTGACCCTACGACTTATCTTAGAAGCTAGATTAAGCAAAGGCAAACCTACGTTTCTAGCATTTGTAGACTTAGAGAAAGCTTTTGACAATGTTGACTGGAATACTCTCTTTCAAATTCTGAAGGTGGCAGGGGCAAAATATAGGGAGCGAAAGGCTATTTACAATTTGTATAGAAACCAAATGGCAGTTATGAGAGTTGAGGGGCATGAAAGGGAATCATTGGTTGGGAAGGGAGTGAGACAGGGTTGTATCCTCTCCCCGATGTTATTCAGTCGGTATATTGAGCAACCAGTGAAGGAAACAGAAGAAAAATTCGGAGTAGGTATTAAAATTCATGGAGAAGAAATAAAAACTTTGAGATTCGCCGATGACATTGTAATTCTGTCAGAGACAGCAAAGGACTTGGAAGAGCAGTTGAACGGAATGGATAGTGTCTTGAAAGGAGGATAGAAGATGAACATCAACAAAAGCAAAACGAGGATAATGGAATGTAGTCGAATTAAGTCGGGTGATGCTGAGGGTATTAGATTAGGTAATGAGACACTTAAAGTAGTAAAGGAGTTTTGCTATTTGGGGAGCAAAGTAGCTGATGATGGTCGAAGTAGAGAGGAAGAGATTTTACTTGGTTGGATGTCCCCTTATCGGAAGAGAGGGCAGGCGACTTCCCCTTTGAAGAACTATTTCACGTTCACCTAAGCCTTTGGCTGTGGCGGCAGGAAAGGTCAGAGGGTTAACAGCTTCCGCGGGCAATCGCACAGGGAGACCCCGGCAGCTCTTAGGGAGACCTATCACGGAAGGGGCTGTGTCCTACCTACCCGAGGACAGAAAGTTTCGACTTTCCGCGGTATCGTACGTTGTGAACAAATTTGTACATAACCTATCTAGTTTCTAGCGTCAGCAGCCTTTTGCAACAATCGAGTGTGTGGTCCCGTGCGACTGTTGCCTCTGGCTACATATCTGTAAGGCTTCACAGGGGCTCGTCTTGGTGGCATGCTAACAATACGATCATTGCAGCGTTTTCCGTATTTGTTGACATTACCTACTACACAGTATATACTGGGCTGCCATAAATGAAAATGGCCTTAAATGTTTTCAGCATATCGTAACAACATCATATGCGAGTAAACAGAGAAGAGATCATTGGAAAACTATCCGGTACGTGTACGAACAATTGAAAACTTTAGTCAAGCAAATAATATCATTCCGGAAAAGACGGAAAAATCGTAAAGCTGCTTATCTTGCAAGTTTGTATTAAAAGATTTTTATGTACTAACATTATGTAAAAAGGTTCTGCGTCTTTATCGTTACAAATTTTGTGTTGTGCGTGAACTCTAAGCCGGTCGTAGGTTGTGTTCGAAAAATGAATAGCATACAGACAGAAGTGATGATACCTTTTGCAGGACCTGACCATCATTTTGCAGGACAATGCTCAATTGATTTGTTTGACTGATGGGGCTGCTAAGTTCTATACCACCTACTGCACTCTCCTGACTTAAGTCTAAACTGGAGGAAACACTTCACGGCATTCGGTTCAGAACTGTTACAAATTCGTAGGGCAACAGACCGCGCCGCTCGAACTGTCAACACAACTGGAACTGCTAAGCGTATCCTACGACTTCCACATCGCTGGCAACGAGTTATACACAATGCAGGTGATATACTTAGAAGGTCAGTAAAACTTTGAAACACGTATCTATTTTGTACGAGCTGTACATAAATAATTGCCACTATGGAAGTACCAAGCCTCGTATATGAATTCTCAGAAATCACACCATTAGGCACGAAAAAGTCGTCATCACTACGTCGAATAACCACAGCACAATCTTAAGATGACGATCCAATTTTATTGTGGTCACTCTTTATTTAGTTCCCTACCCAGACTTTTGTTCCTTATCTTCCCGAAGACATTTTTCACATCTCAATGACATATCATTTGCCTGCGACCTTGGATATTATTTTATTGTAAAGAAGTTGAAACGGCTGATGTATCGTAGAACTGAAATTGCCGTTTCCGTTCTTGTTTCAATTATAACTTATTTTTCTATTACTTAGTGAATTTATTGGCCAGCCTCAGCCAGCCGGCTTGTCTACTTCATCTTTCCTTTTCAGTTTATTTGTTTGGGCCATTCCCATTCATCCATCTCAAGCAATATCAGTTATGGCGATACGGAAGTAAGGACAACACAACACCCTGTCCGCTAGCATAGAAAACCGCGGAACAGAGTAGGAATCTAACTCCAGCTCCCTCACTGACGGCTCGGCTACCGTGGTAAATCTATCGAATTTAATTTGTTGCGTACACATTTGTCAATTGTTGGTACACTCCGAATTTGTACCCTGGACATCTCCATCTACATGGGGGGAGGGGGGTCTGCAATTCACGATTATGTGGCTGACAGAGGGTTCATTGAACTACCTTCCACCTATTTTCTACTGACTCAGTATGGGACAGCGCGTGGGAATAACAAACCAATAAATTTTTCCGCACGAGCTCTGATTTGTTTTATTACAATTATCATTTCTCCTTATGTAAGTGGGCACCAACAAAATACATTATTGATGTTTCGTGAAAAGATCGTGCTGCAACGAAACACGCCTTTGTTTTCATGACTGTCACCCCACTTCGCTTACCACATCCCTCTATACACCCACAGTTCACTATATTCAAAATGAGATACCCTTCTTGAACTTCGTTCCACAAAGGGGACGGACGAGCGAAGTGTAGGCAGTCTCTTTAGTAGAACTGTTGTATTTTGTACGTGTTCTGCCAAAAAATCTGTCATTGGTTAGATTTCCCCACCATATTATCTATACGTCCGCTTAAATTTAAGTTATTTGTAATCGTAATCTCTTAGCCTTTTGTTGAATTCACAACCCTTAGTTTTGTGTGATTTGTCCTGTAACCGAAATTTACCGGATTCTGCAAGGGGATGACTTCATATTTTCATTATTTAGAGTCAACTGCCTCTTTTCCTGCACCATACAGGTACACATACAAAATATCACCAACCTTTTATTTTTATTACTTTTACATGTTATAAGTCTATAATTTCGGCATATTAGGTAGACTTCTCTCCAGACTCCTCCCATGTTAGAATGGTTTTTTTATTATTTTTTCTGCTTGTATATATTCTGACCAGCGAATACAATGGCGGTAAATTTGAAAAGAAAAAAAACAGAAATCAAGATACACATCCAAATCCATAAAACAAAGGTTCATGAAGTAGTGAATGTAAAAATTTGCTACTCATCAAGTATCAGCACACAGAAACTCTTCAACGAATAAATTTTAGAAAGAGTTAGTTGCAAGTTCATGTTGCGTTCGACATGGGCAAATGCAGCAAGCAGAATAAAGTTCTTTCCAAATATTTACTTTGATAAATAAAGTGTTCAACTGAATTATGTAGAGAAACTGCATGAATGTTCTGAAACTAACTACAGGAATGAATTGCTGAAGCATGAATGGCAGGTATTCATGTAAGAGTTTTAATTATTACTCAATAAATAATGTTATGTAATGAACTTTCTCTTTATTTACAGATACATGTCTTCAGTCTAGGTACACATTGAAATTGCCACGCTACAGTACCGTATATGTCACTAGTGGAGCGGAAAAGTTGGTGTAGATCATTGGTGGAGTAGAGTGTTGTACGGTGACGCGTTTCCTGCATTTGAAAGGCAAGATTGCTCCAACACTCCATGCTGAATTTGTGAAGGTGGTCAGCAACAATGCACCTCCACAGGACATATCATCTCGGTGGTACAGATGCTTGGAGTGTGATGAAACAAGTCTGAATGACAAAGAACGAAGTGGCAGACCATCTGTCTCTGAAGCCCCGGCAATCGCACGAGCGGTGAAGACGGGTATATTAAAATCGTGACGATAGAAAAGTGGAACCCAATACTGGATCAGTTTTTAACAACTTACTACGGTTTGATTGAAATTTTGCAGGATGTTTTACCTCGTCACTGTGCAAAGTACTTTAATTAAAAGCTGTAACACCAACTTTTCGACCGTATTATATTGGCTTTTCTCAGGACAAGACTGGTTTTAATTGAGGTGGTTCTATTTATTATCTGTGAAAATTTATTGGCCGTGGAATATAATAGGCTAGTCCTGATAAAAATGACAAGGCAGGAAAGAAGCTATTCGTGAGCTAGCAAGGATGTCAGTGATTGGGGCCGCACGCGGCCCGTTGGGCTGGCGTATCCGACAGCCAGAACGCCCGTAGCTTGTAGACGTCCTCTTTACTGATGACGCTTCGTGGCTTAATAATTATAATCATCCCGAATTTCGCGTTGGTGTCCGCGACTCTTTCACCAGCACACGGGCTTCCTGGAACACACGGTGGTGTTCCACTATCACCTGTTTATTATGGTTTATTATGAACTACGTTGTGAGATCGAAGTTGGGTACATAGGGAGACCAATTAGCAGACGAGCAGCGGAACATGAACGGTATGTGCGATTAGCACAGCATACTAAACCGACGAATGCGGAGTGCCAATGTGACTGAACACGCCATGTGCTGACGAAAGAGTCTTGAACCCGCCAATTCCAGAGTAGTTGAAATTGTTAAGCATTCAGACAACAGCAACAGAGAGGACGGCTACAAATTTCCGGACGCGATAGCCTAGAGAAACAGCTGTAGGGGAACCGCGCACACCAGGAAGAAAACGAGTCCACCAGAAGCCAAGCGCAGATTTTCAGACTGTAGCCAATCACTGACAAGCCAACTAGCCCACCAATCGCTTCTTTCCCACTCTCTCCTTTTTGTCAGGACTAGCTTCTTATACTGTAGGACCAATAAAGTTTTACAGATATGAGGTATTAACACCCATCGTCTGTAATAAATAGTGCCACGTTTCCTTCACCGAAAATAGTTTGCCCTGAGGAACGCCTTTTTAATACGGTCGAAACGTCGGTTTTACAGCGTATAATTATATTTTATAGAATGACGCGGTACATCACCCAGAAGAATGTTGATCATTATTATCATTACGACACCGCCCGCAGAAAGTTACGTAGTTAGGTTAGTATATTTTGTACATAACAAAGATCGCTGCTCCCTGGGTTCCGCGACTGCTTACGCCCCTTTTACAAAGACAACGGATCGAGGCAGCAGCAGAAATGTGGTCGCTTTTCAGGCCAATTCAGATAGTTTGTTTAGGCGCCTAACCATCATGAACGATTGTTTGATGCATCACTACGCCTCCTACACAAAGGAGCAACACAAGCAAGAATACATATTGATTCACTACCGCCGAAACAGAAGAAGCCGCAAACTTCAATGGGCTGAGCAATGGTGCTGAGTGGAGACTGCTACGGTATGATGCTAACAAATGAACGCTCATAAGGGGCAAACCATCACAAGAGAGAGGGCAATAGAAAGAGAAAGAGCGCGTCTGAGGATGTCCAGCACAGTCCTGAACGAAACGTTAGGAACAGAAGAGTTTCTTGGACCACGACCTCACATCCCGAAAAGTTTACCAGCAGCTACATCACAAAATAGTTCTCTCTACGTTTCCAGATGAGGTCACGGGAGGTGACACAAATGGAGCGTCGCGGGAATCCGTAGAAAAGGATGTCTTTTCTCTCCACGACAACGTCACAGCTCGTCCTATATGACATAACGACACATCCTGCTTCTTTGGGCTTTTGGCTTTTGCCTCACTCTTTTGCACCTCGTCTCCTTCTGTTCTCATGTAAGTCCCTCCACTAATTCCTCTTTCGATCGATGAAGAAACTGCTTCATGTTTTATTTTCAGAATGACAGAGAGGTGATTTTTGGGTAGGACCATTTCCAAACAAGCCAAATGCAGATATCTGAAATTGAGGTCTCTGCCAAGTCGTCAACCCGTGGAAGAAATGGGCGCATTGAATGGTAGATATCGCGAATAGCAATGGAGCAACCAGAGGTAGGCTGTAGTGGTCTCTTCCATCCTCAGCCTTCTCTATTAAAATTTCTGAGGAGTACCGTTTTCGCAAATAACCGATTTCGTTTTTTTGCTGCTAATATTGCAAGCTTCCCACTTTCAGTTACAATCAAGACTTTAATAAAATGGCAAAGGTAATGTTAATCAGAACACTAAATAACAAATGATTCATTCATTTTTAACATCATATGACAAAAGATGGCTGAATAAACGCCACAAAATCATGTTTATTTAGCAAACGCTATTAGTAATATGGGGTCTATGGTTAACAAAGTGATCAACTGGGGATCAACACACCACACTAACCAGAACTAATCGCTTTGTCAGACTTCATAAACTACGCTATTACCAAGCATCGGTACTCTATTATTCGTTAAATAAAAATATGATTCCACAGAACAGAGTGCTGAGCAGCATATATTGGAGCCCTTCGCCGAAGCAGCGAATACTTTACCTTTCAGCAGATGAGGGCAGGACAACACTACGAAGTCGCTGACTTAAACCACGGCCAGCGACAACCTGTTATTAAAAGCGCACACCGGGAAAAAAAATCAAGTATATGGTTTCGCCTTTGGCTGATTCCAAGCGTAGATACTTCCCAATGAGTTTCTGAAACCCTGGTGGACTCCAATGTGGCGGTGGACCCGTTTGCGTGACGGAGTATGTTTAACGTTTAGACGGCTGACTCTAAACAAATAAGTACACAGACAAATCACTCGTTTTGTGCATGATGCAAGAAGCAGTACCTCTGACGGTTCAGATGGTGACTGGCACAGGCTCTAAGTGGCACACTAACATAGGACACAGGTCTCTCCGATTAGGTAAAGATCTGCCATTCTTTACTAGTGAAGTGGCAGGACAAGAGTAGGTCCTTTTTCACTCAGCTTTCTTCAGCAGCTCAATAGCATAGCACATTTACATCTTAGACCACTCCCATTTTATCACAAGCCAATCACTATGCAGGAGCACGGCAATTAAAGCTGGGAAACAGCCCGGTGCTCTGCATACACAAATTTGACCAACCAGCGACTTTAAAAATTAATTGAGAGACAAGGAAGAAAGATTCAGCTTCGCGGCCTCTTTCCCACACGTTTGCGCTGTTCCTTTGCTAAAAGCATGTCCTGGATAGAACCATCGCCCTCCATAAAAGGACTGCTATGTCCCCTGTTGCGTCAATTTAGAACTATCAAAGGATTCCCATTAACTCGCTAAAACCCTCGTGCCTTCAAAAATATGTTTTGTAGCAGAGTCTGGACGCCTGGGCGGCACTGACCTGCCCCATGGAAATCTGCAGAAACTCACAGCCGTCTCATCTGCTTCCTACCTAACAAGGGCCCATCCTCTGCTTTATTGCTGGTCATCAATGCTCTGCCCATAGCTCCAGTGACTCCTCGGCGCTAGTCAGCCTACTTGGTTGGGCCAAAGACTGATCGGCGGCATCCAATGTGTCGGCACAATGAGACCGAGGGACTGGGCAGTCCACAAACGTTTTCATCCAGGTTCTGCAGAAAAAACTGCTCTCCTCATCCTTCAGCCGCTGTACGCTTTCACCGTTTACTGCAGTCAATTAACTTGGCACCCTCTTCGTTTGAACGCAGTCTCTCAATATTTCTAGTAACAAATTTAGATATCGAACAAACATTTAGAAATGCTAAGTCTTCTTCAGGGTTTTGCATTATACATTTCAAGATATGTAGGATCAAAATGTCAAATAAAATAAGCCAATAAAAGAAACTTCTTCCATCTAGAGTTCATGCTGTTTTCGTAAATACTACTTTCGTGAATACTACAAAAAAGCCTCCTGTATTCTCCTACTGAACCTGTGGATTCAGAAAAACCCCTAATAATGAGGACAGCAAATATGATTTGTTCGGTATAAATAATTCATCTGGTTGTCATTCTATTACTTGTCCATTTGTTCTTCTATATGGCAGATATTGTCTTCCTGTAAAAGTTGATACATATCATCGTTTAGTCTTCTGCCTGCTCCATTAAGGGCACTACCTGGTCTACCGATGTTTGTGCCATGAGCGCCACATGATGTTTCTGTTCACATGCGGAGATTAGATACGAGTACTAATAGTTCTGGTGTGAAACTAGCATCTCGTTCTACGTAGTCCGTAATCGTCACTGTTTGTGACGTTACTTCACAATAACATAATGTGGCAAGCATGATACCTCTGTTGCTCACCTATGTATACTGTCTGATTCGGTGAGTGTGCCAACCATTTGATGACATGTATTCCTGGGTAAGAATTGTGGTCTCAACTTATATTTCATTGTGATGAATTTTTGTACTATAATATTATCATCACAATTTAAATATATTTGGATACTTTCAACACTGTTCCTTTCCATCGTGCAAGAAACGAACCTATTTACACAGATTATGACGATGTTTCCCACCGTTTGGCAATTGTACACTAATCAATGTATTTCATTATGATCTGAAGATGACTAAGAAATAAACCAAAACTAGTAATGAATAAAATTAAATTTTTAATCATGACTATTAGGGATTTTACTGAATCCACAGCTTTAACAAAACGAATCGCTTATCTCCATATTTGTGCATAACAGATAACAAGATTCTTCAACTGATTCAGTTTTTTTGAAGCTCGACTCAAAACTCATGTCGTAATCGAGGATCATACCATCATTTGGGCATTATGAATTCTCAGTGCTAAAGAGTGAAAACTGAGGCTTGTGAAATTTCATGTTAAGTTGTCCGATTCCACGGGTTACAAGTAGACAAAGGCGCGTACCACATCAGCGACTTCGACTTTTATTATGAACTACGAATTAATTGTTAAATTTTCAATTTATTAGTGTTGTCTTAATTTCTTTGCGCTTTTATTACTTTATAGAAACGGCAGACAAATAAGCTTTTGCGTTAATATCTTAGCGTTATTTTTCTTTGATTCTTTCGAATGAAAACGCGTTTTGTAGTTGTACATACTTATTTACTTTTCAACGGGACTTTGAATATTTTTGATTTTTCCTCAGTAAACGAAAAAATTCTCTATTAAAAGATTGAAATGAACAACTTAGGTAGAAGGCAAACTAGAACATTTACGAGGGACAGTTGCATGACAATAGTGAGATATTCAGAAATGAATTAATCTTATGACTAATACACACGATCAGTGACCTAAAACTTGCTCCTCAAATATTGCAGAAATGGAAAGCGCTATTGATGTGTGGATTTCACGGGATGGGTTGGTTGTCAGCCGCTCTTATTGTTAGCCAATCAACAGACTGTAATAATATTTAGAAAGTGTACTTTTTGTGCAAACAAACACCTTTTAATGGAACAGTGCTAATTGATATTAACAGACTAAAAATAGGGTAAATTACACTGAAGAATCAAAGAAACTGCTACCTGCCTAATATCGTGTAGAGACCCCGTGAGAACGTAGAAATGCTGCAACACGACGTGCCATGCGCTCTAGTAGTGTCTGAAGTACCGGTGGGGGGAATTGACGCCATGAATCCTTGCAGGACTGTCCATAAATCAGTAAGAGTAGGACGGGGCGGATATCTATTCTGAAAAGCACGTTAAAGGCGTCCCAGATATACTCAATAACGTTTACGTCTTGGGAGTCTGCTGGCCAGCGGAAGTGTTTAAACTCAGAAGAGTATTTCTGGAACCACTCTGCAGCAATTCTGGACGTGTGGGGTGTCGCATTGTCCTGCCATAATTTCCCAAGTCCGTCGGAATGAGCAATGGCCGTGAATGGATTCAGGTGATCAGACAGGATGCTTACGTACGTCTCACATGTCAGAGTCGTATCTTGACGTATCATGGGTCCCATATCACTCTAACTGCACTAGCCTGACACCAGTAACGAACGTCCAATACCTTGAACAGTCAAAAAAATGGTTCAAATGGCTCTGAGCACTATGGGACTCAACTGCTGTGGTTATCAGTCCCCTAGAACTTAGAACTACTTAAACCTAACTAACCTGAGGACATCACACACATCCATGCCCGAGGCAGGATTCGAACCTGCGACTGTAGCAATCGCACGGCTCCGACTGCGCGCCTAGAACCGCGAGACCACCGCGGCCGGCTCTTGAACAGTCCCTTGCTGACGTGCAGGGTCCGTGGATTCGTGAGGCTGTCTCCATAGCCGTACAAGTCCATCCGCTCGATACAATTTGAAACTAGACTCGTACGACCAGGTAACATGTTTCCAGCTATCAGTAGCCCAATGTCGGTGTTGACGGGCCGAGGCAAGGCATAATGCTTTGTGGCTCAAAATGGCTCTGAGCACTATGGGACTTAACTGCTCAGGTCATCAGTCCCCTAGAACTTAGAATTACTTAAACTAACCTAAGGACATCACACACACACATGCCAGAGGCAGGATTCGTACCTGCGACGGTAGCGGTCGCGTGGTTCCAGACTGTAGTGCCTAGAACCGCTCGGCCACCTCAGGCGGCTAACGCTTTGTCTCATGCAGTCAGTACACGAAAGCCCTTCGGCTCCGAAAGCCCATGTTGATATTTCACTGAAAGATTCCCACGCTGACAGCTGTTGATGTCCCAGAATTGAAATCTGCAGCAGTTTGCGAAAGACTTGCGCTTCTGTCGCGTGGAGAGATTCTCTCCAGTTGTCGTTGGTCCCGTTCTTGCACGATCTTTTTCCGGCCGCAGCGATGTCGGAGATTTGATGTTTTACCGGGTTCCTGCTATTCACGGTACACTCGTGAAATAGTCGTATGAGAAAATCCCCACTTCATCGCTACCTCAGAGATGCTGTGCCCCATAGCTCGTGCGCGGACTATAACACCACGTTCAAACTCATTTGAATCTTGATAACCTATCACTGTAGCAGCAGTAACCGATCTAACAACTGCGCCAGACACTTGTTGTGTTATATAGGCGTTGCAGACCGCAGCGCCCTATTCTACCTGTTTATTTGGATACGTATGCCTATACCAGTTTCTTTGGCGCTTCGGTGTAGAATGTCAGTTTTGTTTGCTACAGGATTGTAGTACCAGTCATATACGAGACATCGTATTTTGAAAAGTTTCCCCACCGACACTTGTGCAATAATGGTAGCACACACTAAAGAACAGTACAAGTGCGTATACTTGTTGTGTGTATTCTGACCAGTAACGAGCCAGGTCGTGTTCAAAATAACCACCGACAGCGGCAATACACGCTTCCAGTCTGGTGTTGAACGACTGATGCATATGGCTTGGGATTTCAGCAGAGATGTGCGAGCAAGATGTAGTAATATGTCACCTTATATCATCGGGCGTAGCTGGTACGTCCTTATAGACAGCGCCTTTCAACTTTCCCCATAGAAGAAGGAATACAGGAGTCAAGTCCGGAGAACGAGCCGGCCAAATACAGAACTTCTACGTCCAATCCAGCTATTTGGAAACAATTCGTAGCGGTTCTAGGTGCTTCAGTCCGGAATCGCGCTGCTGCCACGATCGCAGATTCGAATCCTGCCTCGGGCATGGATGTGTGTGATATCCTTAGGTTAGTTAGGTTTAAGTAGTTCTAAGTCTAGGGGACTGTTGACCTCAGATGTTAAGTCCCATAGTGCTTAGAGCCATTTGAACCATTTTTGAAACAATTCGTGAACATATTCTGTAGTACTTCGTGCACTATGGGCTGGACAGCCATCATGTTGGTACTACAAGTTCCTCCTATTCTGCAGAGGAACTTCCGAGGAAGATGGTCTGTTAGGAGGCCCCGATACTTTTGCGCTTTCAGTATTCCGTCTATGGATAACGAGTCTATGACTTTATGTTTCAGTAACCTACACTATACATTAACACTCCATGGGCGCTGACGTTCTACCTTTTCGAGGCCATGGGGATTGTCGACAAACAAATGGTACATGTTTCAGCGGTTTATCTGGCCATGCGGCTTTTTTTTTTTTTTCGTTTTGGGGCGCAAAACTTCTATGGTCATTAGCGCCCGGTCCGTGACTTAGGAAACAGTAAAAAACCGAAATTTAAAACCAGCAGCAATGAGAACGAAAGTCATAAATTGGAGAAACTAAAAGCAGAAGGAAGGCTTAAAAATCCACTACAGAAAGGGGTTGGTTGTCCCCAAAAAAAGCTTCAAATGACTGACGTCATTTCACTGGCACTAATAAACTTGAGAACGCGGTCGGCGGAGCGCGTGTCATCTGTTAAAATCGACGATATATCAGGCGATAGCTGTAGACGGGAGCGTAACGGATTAAAATAGGGGCACTCAAAAGGTGTCTTACCGTCCACAGCTGAGAGCAGTGGGGACAGAGTGGGGGAGGATCGCCGCTTAAAAGATGTCGATGGCTAAAAAGACAGTGCCCTATCCGGAGTCTAGTTAAAATTACCTCCTCCCGACGACGCGTTCGGGAGGAAGAGGTCCAAGCACAAAGAAGAGCTTTCACGTCCCGCAATTTATTATGGGTGTCGACCAATGCGTGTCCCATAAATGAACAACACGACGACATAGAACGCTCCGTAGATCGGCGAAGGGAAGCGATTGAATAGCTAGCCGAGGAAGTGAGACTGCAGCCTTGGCTGCAACATCGGCCGCCTCATTTCCACAGATACCAACGTGTCCCGGGAGCCAGAAGAACGCCACCGAGACGCCCCCCAGGTGGAGCAAGCGCAGACAGTCCTGAATCCGGTGGACCAGAGGGTGCACGGGATAAAGAGCGTGGAGACTGAGGAGAGAGCTGAGAGAATCTGAGCAGATAACGTACTGTATCCGCTGATGGCGGCGGATGTAGTGGACAGCCTGGAGAACAGCGTAAAGCTCCGCAGTATAAACCGAACACGGGTCGGGAAGCCGAAAGTGATTTGGGGTGCCGCCAACAATATAGGCACTCCCTACACCTAACGATATTTTCGAGCCGTCGGTGTAAATAAATGTGGCGTCCGTCATTTGTGCACATAGAGCAGCAAATGCCCGACGATAAACAAGTGAAGTGGTACCATCCTTGGGAAATCGACAAAGGTCACGGAGCAGGCAGATCCGGGGACGGAGCCAAGGCGGTGCTGTACCCCAAGTTGTCAAGGTGGTTTTAGGAAAGCGGAAGGAAAGAGAATGGAGTAGTTGACGGAAGCGGATTCCCGGTGGTAGTACGGAGGAGGGGCGGCCTGCATACCCTACATCAAAGGAGGCGTCGAAAAAAAGGTCATGGGCTGGATTAGCAGGCATGGAAGACAGATGGCTAGCATAACGACTCAGAAGAACTGCTCGCCGATTGGACAGCGGAGGTTCAGCAGTCTCAGCATAAAGGCTTTCCACGGGGCTGGCGTAAAAAGCTCCAACCACGAAACGTAATCCACGTTGGTGGATAGAGTCGAGACGCCGAAGAATAGACGGCCGAGCAGAGGAGTAGACTATGCTTCCATAGTCCAATTTCGAGCGCACTAAGGCGCGATAGAGGCGGAGAAGGACCACTCGGTCCGCTCCCCAGGAGGTACCATTCAGGACACGGAGGGTGTTAAGGGATGGCAGACAGCGAGCCGAAAGATAGGAAACGTGGGAGGATCAGCACAGTTTTCTGTCAAACATAAGACCCAAGAATTTAGCGACGTTGGAAAACGGAAGGTTGACAGGACCTAGATGTAAGGAGGGCGGAAGAAACTCCTTACGTCGCCAAAAATTAACGCAAACGGTCTTACTGGGAGAAAAACGGAAGCCGGTGTCGATGCTCCAAGAGTGGAGGCGATCGAGACATCCTTGAAGACGTCGTTCAAGAAGGCTGGTCCGTTGAGAGCTGTAGTAGATCGCAAAATCGTCCACAAAGAGGGAGCCCGAGACATCAGGAAGGAGACAATCCATAATTGGATTGATTTTTTTTTTTTTTTTTTTTGGTTTGGTTTTAGGGCGCAAAACTGCTGTGGTCATTAGCGCCCGGTCCGCGACTGAGGAAAGAATAAAAACTGAAAATGGAAAACATCAAAAATGGGAACAAAACTCAAAAAATTGGACACGAAAAGCAGAAACAAGGCTTAAAAGTCCACTACAGAGAGGGGTTGATGGTCCCCGATAAAACTTCAAATGACTGACGTCATTTCACTGTCACTAATAAACTGGAGAACGCGGTCGGCTGAGCGCGTGTCATCTGCTAAAATCGACGATAGATCAGGCGATAGCTGTAGACGGGAGCGTAACGGATTAAAATAGGGGCATTCAATTAAAAGGTGTCTTACCGTCCACAGCTGAGAGCAGTGGGGACAGAGTGGGGGAGGATCGCCGCTTAAAAGATGCCGATGGCTAAAACGACAGTGCCCTATCCGGAGTCTAGCTAAAATTACCTCCTCCCGACGACTCGTTCGGGAGGAAGAGGTCCAAGCGCAAGGAAGGGCTTTCACTTCCCGCAATTTATTGCGGGGAAGTGTTGACCAATGCGCATGCCATAAATGAGCAACTTTGCGACACAAACCGCTCCGTAGATCGGTGAAGGGAAGCGACTGAATAGCTGGCCGAGGAAGAGAAACTGCAGCCTTGGCTGCTATATCAGCCGCCTCATTCCCACAGATACCAGCGTGTCCCGGGAGCCAGAGGAACGCCACCGAGACGCCCCCCAGGTGGAGCAAGCGCAGACAGTCCTGAATCCGGTGGACCAGAGGGTGCACAGGGTAAAGAGCTTGGAGACTGAGGAGAGAGCTGAGAGAATCGGAGCAGATAACGTACTGTATCCGCTGATGGCGGCGGATGTAGTGGACAGCCTGGAGAACAGCGAAAAGCTCCGCAGTATAAACAGAACACTGGTCGGGAAGCCGAAAGTGATTTGGGGCGTCGCCAACAATATAGGCACTCCCTACACCCAACGATGTTTTCGAGCCGTCGGTGTAAATAAAGGTGGCGTCTGTCATTTGTGCACTTAGAGCAGCAAATGCCCGACGATAAACAAGTGAAGGCGTACCATCCTTGGGAAATTGACAAAGATCACGGAGCAGACAGATCCGGGGACGAAGCCAAGGCGGTGCTGTACCCCAAGTTGTCAAGTAGGTTTTAGGAAAGCGGAAGGAAAGAGAATGGAGCAGTTGACGGAAGCGGACTCCCGGGGGTAGTAGGGAGGAGGAGCGGCCTGCATACCCTACATCAAAGGAGGCGTCGAAAAAAGGGTCATGGGCTGGATTAGCAGGCATGGAAGACAGATGGCTAGCATAACGGCTCAGAAGGACCGCTCGCCGATTGGACAGCGGAGGTTCAGCAGTCTCAGCATAAAGGCTTTCCACAGGGCTAGTGTAAAAAGCTCCAGACGCTAAACGTAATCCACGGTGGTGGATAGAGTCGAGACGCCGAAGAATAGACGGCCGAGCAGAGGAGTAGACTATGCTTCCATAATCCAATTTCGAGCGCACTAAGGCGCGATAGAGGCGGAGAAGGACCACTCGGTCCGCTCCCCAGGAGGTACCATTCAGGACACGGAGGGTGTTGAGCGTTCGCAGACAGCGAGCCGAAAGATAGGAAACGTGGGAGGACCAGCACAGTTTTCTGTCAAACATAAGACCCAAGAATTTAGTGACGTCTGAAAACGGAAGGTTGACAGGACCTAGATGTAAGGAGGGCGGAAGAAACTCCTTACGTCGCCAAAAATTAACACAAACGGTCTTACTGGGAGAAAAACGGAAGCCGGTTTCGAGGCTCCAAGAGTGGAGGCGATCGAGACATCCTTGAAGACGTCGTTCAAGAAGGCTGGTCCGTTGAGAGCTGTAGTAGATCGCAAAATCGTCCACAAAGAGGGAGCCCGAGACGTCAGGAAGGAGACAATCCATAATTGGATTTATAGCGATGGCAAACAGTACAACACTCAGCACGGAGCCCTGGGGTACCCCGTTTTCTTGAGAGAAAGTACGGGAGAGAGTAGTGTTCACCCGCACCCTAAATGTTCGCTCTGCCATAAATTCGCGAAGAAAAAGGGGCAGCCGGCCTCGAAAGCCCCAAGAGAACAGTGTGCGGAGGATGCCTGTCCTCCAACAGGTATCGTATGCTCTCTCCAGATCAAAAAATATTGCGACTGTTTGGCGTTTCCGGAGAAAATTGTTCATGATATAAGTGGAGAGAGCAACAAGATGGTCAACTGCAGAGCGATGCTTTCGGAATCCGCATTGGGCAGGTGTTAAAAGACTGCGGGATTCCAGCCACCAAGCTAAACGGTAATTCACCATACGCTCCAAAATCTTACAGACACTACTCGTGAGAGAAATGGGGCGATAACTAGAGGGGAGATGTTTGTCCTTTCCAGGTTTCGGAATGGGAACGACGATAGCTTCCCGCCATCGTCTGGGAAAGGTACTGTCGGTCCAAATTCGATTATAAAGGCGAAGGAGGTAACGCAGACTATGGGTTGATAAATGCAACAACATTTGGACATGGATACTATCCGATCCAGGGGCGGAGGAGCGAGAAGAAGAGAGGGCATGTTGGAGTTCCCGCATGGAGAAAACAGTATTGTAGCTTTCGCGATTTTGAGAGGAGAAAGCAAGAGGTCGCACTTCCGCTGCACGTTTCTTCGGGAGAAACGCTGGCGGGTAATTTGAAGAGCTCGAAATCTCAGCAAAGTGCTGACCCAATGAGTTAGAAATTGCGACGGGGTCCACTAAGGTATCATGCGCGACAGTGAGCCCAGAGACCGGGGAGAAACTAGGCGCGCCTGAGAACCGTCGAAGCCGACTCCAAACTTCCGAGGAGGGAGTGAAGGTGTTAAAGGAGCTAATAAAGAATTGCCAGCTTGCCTTCTTGCTATCGCGGATGACGCGACGGCATCGCGCACGGAGTTGCTTATAGCGGATACAGTTTGCTAAAGTAGGATGGTGACGGAAAATGCGAAGAGCACGTCGCCGCTCACGGATTGCGTCACGGCATGCCTCGTTCCACCAAGGAACTGGGGGGCGCCGGGGCAATGCGGAGGTGCGTGGAATGGAACGTTCCGCAGCTGTAAGAATAACGTCGGTAATATGTGTGACCTCGTCGTCGACGCTGGGAAAGCGACGGTCATCGAATGTCGCTAGAGACGAAAAAAGTGTCCAATCGGCTTGGGCAAACTTCCAGCGTCGCGGGCGCATATATGTCAGTTGAGGCTGCAGCCTAAGGACACATGGAAAGTGGTCACTCGAGTGTGTATCATCAAGGGCGAACCATTCGAAGCGCCGAGCAAGTGGAACAGTACCGATCGCAAGGTCCAAATGAGATAAATTGGTCGTGGAGGCAGAGAAAAACGTGGGGACCCCAGTGTTGAGGCAAACTAGATCCGCTTGGTGGAAGACGTCTAGCAATAGGGAGCCACGTGGACAAGGATGTGGAGATCCCCAAAGCGGGTGGTGGGCATTGAAGTCCCCAACCAGCAAATATGGGGGTGGAAGCTGACCAAGAAGATGAAGGAGATCAGCTCGTGCCATTGGTGTGGACGATGGAATGTATACAGTACAAAGAGAGAACGTGTATCCAGAAAGGGAAAGACGGACGGCGACAGCTTGGAAGGAAGTGTTTAAATGGATTGGGTGATAATGGAGAGTTTCATGGAGAAGAATCATGAGTCCTCCATGTGCTGGAGTGCCTTCAACAGTGGGGAGATCATATCGGACGGACTGAAAATGAGGGAGAACAAAGCGGTCATTAGGACGCAGCTTTGTTTCCTGAAGACAGAAGATGACCGGCGAGTAGGATCGTAAGAGGATCGACAATTCATCCCGATTGGCTCGAATGCCGCGGATATTCCAGTGGATAATGGACATAGGGTGAACAGAAAATGGAGGAATGTGACCAAGGGTGCTGTCAACTCAACGACTGCTCAGATCTTGCGACCGACAGCATGGAATGGCATTCGGCCGAAGGCAGAAGATCCTGATCCATAGGTTGGTCAGGAGCAGCTCCTGCCACCAGCGATCGGCCGGTTGACCGGCCACCAGCAGTGCGCCTCGGCGACACAGAAGACGGCCGAGGGCGATTTCCGCCAGGTGGCGCTGTGGATGGGACACGCCTTGGCGGAGAAGGAGAGGAACTGGGTTTCTTTGTAGCCTTCTTGGAAGTATGAGGTTTAGAGGAAGGAGGAACCGATGGTGGTGAAGTTGCCGTACGTAAAAACTCTTCACGAGTATGCTCTTTCTTCGAAGACTTGGTGTCGGACTTTTGGGCTCGAGATTTAGCAGAACCCGACGAAGGGTGAGCCAAAGAGTGGGCAGGCGAAAGTGGTGAGGTTGAACGGGCGATCTTTGCGCTGGCCGATCGGACGACCGTGGCACTAAAGGTGAGGTCGCAAGTCTGCGTGGCCGCCTCCTTTGTTGGCCGAGGAGAAGCAAGGACAGTGCTGTATTTGCCTGTCTGAGGCACGGTGGGCTGTCGACTGGCGAACAACTTCCGAGCAGCAAAGGTCGACACCTTTTCCTTCACTCTTATTTCCTGGATGAGCTTTTCGTCCTTAAAAACTGGGCAATCTCTAGAGGAAGCAGCGTGGTCACCCATACAGTTGATGCAGCGAGGGGATGGAGGTGGACAAGCACCCTCATGGGCATCCCTGCCACACGTAACACATTTGGCCGGATTAGAACAGGACTGGCTGGTGTGATTGTATCGCTGGCACCGATAGCAACGCGTAGGGTTTGGGACGTAAGGACGAACGGAAATTATCTCATAGCCTGCTTTGATTTTCGATGGGAGTTGCACTTTGTCAAATGTCAAAAAGACAGTGCGGGTTGGAATGATCGTCGTGTCAACCCTTTTCATAACCCTATGAACAGCCGTTACGCCCTGGTCTGACAGGTAGTGCTGAATTTCTTCGTCAGACAGTCCATCGAGGGAGCGTGTATAAACAACTCCACGCGAGGAATTTAAGGTACGGTGCGGTTCCACCCGGACAGGGAAAGTGTGTAGTAGTGAGGTACGCAGCAATTTTTGTGCCTGGAGGGCACTGTGTGTTTCTAACAACAGGGTGCCATTCCGTAATCTGGAACAAGACTTTACAGGACCTGCAATTGCGTCGACACCTTTCTGAATTATGAAAGGGTTGACTGTGGAGAAGTCGTGACCTTCGTCAGACCGAGAAACAACAAGGAACTGTGGCAACGATGGAAGAACTGACTGTGGTTGAGACTCAGTGAACTTACGTTTGTGAGCAGACATAGTGGAAGATGAGGAAACCATTGCGGAAGAATCCCCCATGATTACCGGCGTCTCCGATGGCGCGCTCCTCCCTTGTGGGGGCCCTCTCTGAGGGCACTCCCGCCTTAGGTGATTGTTCACACCTCAGGTCACACCTCCCGACAAACGGACGGAGGGACCAATCGGCACTTTCGGAAGGTATCAGCTCGGGTAATCACCCCTCCCTGGGCCTGGCCGTTACCAGGGGGTACGTACGTGTCCTACCTGTCAACCCGGGGCGGGGAATTACGCGTTACCCCGTCACCGGCTACGCATGGAAGTGCGTGGGTTGGCCTTCAGACACGCACAGGGAGGAAGAAAGAGAAAGGGAAAGGGAAAGGAAAGAAGAGGTCTCAAACGCCGCAGCGGAGAAAAGGGTAGAGAGAAGAGGTAAGGAAAAGAGAGGGACAAAGGAAGGACGAAGACTTACAAGTAAGGAAGGCGAAGAATGTGGTACATTTACAAGCGTCCGTCTCCGGACGTAGGCACAAACCATTCCCCCAGAGGGGGAGAAAAGGAAGGAAAGAGCCAGAGGTGAGGGGGGGGCGAAGATGGGGGATGGGGAAGGATGCGGAAAGGGAAGGTATGCAGCCCGGAAAGGAAGGAAGGCCACATCAGCTCGGGGTCCCGTGCTCGCTACGCACGTATCCACAAAAGAGTTGTGGATCCCCTGGGGGGATAATTGGATTGATGGCAATGGCAAACAGTACAACACTCAGCACGGAGCCCTGGGGTACTCCGTTTTCTTGGGAGAAAGTACGGGAGAGAGTAGTGTTCACCCGCACCCTAAATGTGCGCTCTGCCATAAATTCGCGAAGAAAAAGGGGCAGCCGACCTCGAAAGCCCCAAGAGAACAGTGTGCGGAGGATGCCTGTCCTCCAACAGGTATCGTATGCTCTCTCCAGATCAAAAAATATTGCTACTGTTTGGCGTTTCCGGAGAAAATTGTTCATGATATAAGTGGAGAGAGCAACAAGATGGTCAACTGCAGAACGATGCTGTCGGAATCCGCATTGGGCAGGTGTTAAAAGACTGCGGGATTCCAGCCACCACGCTAAACGGTAATTCACCATACGCTCCAAAACCTTACAGACACTACTCGTGAGAGAAATGGGGCGATAGCTAGAGGGGAGATGTTTGTCCTTTCCAGGTTTCGGAACAGGAACGACGATAGCTTCCCGCCATCGTCTGGGAAAAGTACTGTTGGTCCAAATTCGAGTATAAAGGCGAAGGAGGTAACGCAGACTATGGGTTGATAAATGTAGCAACATTTGGACGTGGATACCATCCGGTCCTGGGGCGGAGGAGCGAGAAGAAGAGAGTGCCTGTTGGAGTTCCCGCATGGAGAAAACAGTATTGTAGCTTTAGCAATTTTGAGAGGAGAAAGCAAGAGGTCGCACTTCCGCTGCACGTTTCTTCGGGAAAAACGCTGGCGGGTAATTTGAAGAGCTCGAAATCTCAGCAAAGTGCTGACCCAACGGGTTAGAAATTGCGACGGGGTCCACTAATGTGTCATGCGCGACAGTGAGCCCAGAGACCGGGGAGAAACTAGGCGCGCCTGAGAACCGTCGAAGCCGACTCGAAACTTCCGAGGAGGGAGTGAAGGTGTTAAATGAGCTAATAAAGAATTTCCAGCTTGCCTTCTTGCTATCGCGGATGACACGACGGCATCGCGCTCGGAGCTGCTTATAGCGGATACAGTTGGCCAAAGTAGGATGGTGGCGGAAAACGCGGAGAGCACGTCGCCGCTCACGTAGTGCATCACGGCATGCCTCGTTCCACCAAGGAACTGGGGGGCGCCGGGGCAATTCGGAGGTGCGTGGTATTGAATGTTCCGCAGCTGTAAGAATAACGTCGGTAATGTGTGTGACCTCATCGTCGACGCTGGGAAAGTGACGGTCATCGAATGTCGCTAGAGACGAAAAAAGTGTCCAATCGGCTTGGGCAAACTTCCAGCGTCGCGGGCGCATGTAGGGCAGTTGAGGCTGCAGTCTAAGGACACATGGAAAGTGGTCACTCGAGTGTGTATCATCAAGGGCGAACCATTCGAAGCGCCGAGCTAGCGGAACAGTACCGGCCGCAAGGTCCAAATGAGATAAATTTGTCGTGGAGGCAGACAAAAATGTAGGGACCCCAGTGTTGAGGCAAACTAGATCTGCTTGGTGGAAGATGTCTAGCAATAGTGAGCCACGTGGACAAGGATGTGGAGGTCCCCAAAGCGGGTGGTGGGCATTGAAGTCCCCAACCAGCAAAAATGGGGGTGGAAGCTGACCAAGAAGATGAAGGAGATCAGCTCGTGCCATTGGTGTGGACGACGGAATGTATACAGTACAAAGAGAGAACGTGTATCCGGAAAGGGAATGACGGACGGCGACAGCTTGGAAGGAGGCGTGTAAATGGATTGGGTGATAATGGAGAGTTTCATGGAGACGAATCATGAGTCCTCCATGTGCTGGAGTGCCTTCAACAGAGGGGAGATTATATCGGACGGACTGAAAATGAGGGAGAACAAAGCGGTCATGGGGACGCAGCTATGTTTCCTGAAGATAGAAGATGACCGGCGAGTAGGATTGTAAGAGGATCGACAATTCATCCCGATTGGCTCGAATACCGCGGATATTCCAGTGGATAATGGACATAGGGTGAACAGAAAATGGAGGAATGTGACCAAGGTCGCTGTCAACTCAACGACTGCTCTGAGCTTGCGACCGACAGCATGGAATGGCATTCAGCCGAAGGCCCTGATCCGTAGGTTGGTCAGGAGCAGCTCCTGCCACCAGCGACCGGCCGGTTGATCGGCCGCCAGCAGTGCGCCTCGGCGACACAGAAGACGGCCGAGGGCGACTTCCGCCAGGTGGTGCTGTAGATGGGACACGCCTTGGCGGAGAAGGAGAGGAACTGGGTTTCTTTGTAGCCTTCTTGGAAGTATGATGTTTAGAGGAAGGAGGAACTGATGGTTGGGAAGTTGCCGTACGTAAAAACTCTTCACGAGTATGCTCTTTTTTCGAAGTCTTGGTGTCTGACTTTTGGGCTCGAGATTTAGCAGAACTCGACGAAGGGTGAGCCAGAGAGTGGGCAGGCGAAAGTGGTGAGGTTGAACGTGCGATCTTTGCGCTGGCCGATCTGACGACCGTGGCACTAAAGGTGAGGTCGCAAGTCTGCGTGGCCGCCTCCTTTGTTGGCCGATGAGAAGGAAGAACAGCGCTGTATTTTCCTTTCTGAGGCACGGTGGGCTGTCGACTAGGAATAATTTTCGAGCAGCAAAGGTCGACACCTTTTCCTTTACTCTAATTTCCTGGATGAGCTTTTCGTCCTTAAAAACGGGACAATCTCGAGAGGAAGCAGCGTGGTCACCCATACAGTTGATGCAGCGAGGGGATGGAGGTGGACAAGCACCCTCATGGGCATCCCTGCCACACGTAACACATTTGGCCGGATTGGAACAGGACTGGCTGGTGTGATTGAACCTCTGACACCGATAGCAACGCGTAGGGTTTGGGACGTAAGGGCGAACGGAAATTATCTCATAGCCTGCTTTGATTTTCGATGGGAGTTGAACTTTGTCAAATGTCAAGAAGACAGTGCGGGTTGGAATGATGTTCGTGTCAACCCTTTTCATAACCCTATGAACAGCCGTTACGCCCTGGCCAGACAGGTAGTGCTGAATTTCTTCGTCAGACAGTCCATCGAGGGAGCGTGTAT
The DNA here is from genome assembly GCF_023898315.1 of Schistocerca nitens. Lineage (NCBI taxonomy): Eukaryota > Metazoa > Arthropoda > Insecta > Orthoptera > Acrididae > Schistocerca > Schistocerca nitens. Next base: position 128,038,695 of record NC_064617.1, on the reverse strand, counting down.
AAACGACTCCACGCGAGGAATTTAAGGTAAAGTGCGGTTCCACCCGGACAGGGAAAGTGTGTAGTAGTGAGGTACGCAGCAATTTTTGGGCCTGGAGGGCACTGACTGTTTCTAACAACAGGGTGCCATTCCGTAATCTGGAACAAGACTTTACTGGACCTGCAATAGCGTCGACACCTTTCTGAATAATGAAAGGGTTGACCGTGGAGTAGTCGTGACCTTCGTCAGACCGAGAAACAACAAGGAACTGTGGCAACGATGGAAGAACTGACTGTGGCTGAGACTCAGTGAACTTACGTTTGTGAGCAGACATAGTGGAAGGTGAGGAAACCATGATTACCGGCGTCTCCGATGGCGCGCTCCTCCCTTGTGGGGGCCCTCTCTGAGGGCACTCCCGCCTTAGGTGATTGTTCACACCTCAGGTCACACCTCCCGACAAACGGACGGAGGGACCAATCGGCACTTTCGGAAGGTATGAGCTCGGGTAATCACCCCTCCCTGGGCCTGGCCGTTACCAGGGGGTACGTACGTGTCCTACCTGTCTACCCGGGGCGGGGAATTACGCGTTACCCCGTCACCGGCTACGCATGGAAGTGCGTGGGTTGGCCTTCAGACACGCACAGGGAGGAAGAAAGAGAAAGGGAAAGGAAAGAAGAGAGGTCTCAAACGCCGCAGCAGAGAAAAGGGTAGAGAGAAGAGGTAAGGAAAAGAGAAGGACAAAGGAAGGATGAAGACTTACAAGCAAGGAAGGTGAAGAATGTAGTATATTTACAAGCGTCCGTCTCCGGACGTAGGCACAAACCATAACCCCAGAGGGGGAGAAAGGGAAAGAAAGAGCCAGAGGTGAGGGGGGGGGGGGGCGAAGATGGGGGATGGGGAAGGATGCGGATAGGGAAGGTATGCAGCCCGGAAAGGAAGGAAGGCCACATCAGCTCGGGGTCCCGTGCTCGCTACGCACGTATCCACAAAAGAGTTGTGGATCCCCTGGGGGGGGGGGGGGCATGCGGCTTGATCACTAAACCAGATGCATGATACATCTGGAGTGTCCTGTCTTACTGCCCATGTACGGAAGTTAAAATGATTCTCATAATCGTTTCTATGCACCTATTGATGGAGAGATGTGACAGAAACGGAACGTATGTCGACGCGGAATACATAGGACTCTTGTCTGGCTCGTGCTACTTCCCCGGCCGATTCCGAGGGAGCTAAAGAGCGGATCAGCTGCCACAGCAGCAAGAACCTTATATCCCCCCTCTACTGTCGTCAGTTGTTTCTTTCTGTTACGTTGTCTAGGTGTCACACTGCCACTTTCACGTAACTGGTTGAAGAGGTTGACAAACTATTGCTGAGATGGTTTACATCTATTGGGATATATTATCGCACACAACGTTCAAGAATGAACTGCATTCTTCCTTCGCCCTCCATACACCATAAGGATGTTGGATTTTGGTGAATTGTTAAGTCCCATCATCCATTCTCGACCTGTTGCTTGGACTGACACACGAAATGGCTAGCAAGGCACAGTGCACTCATATATCACACAGTAAAACTCTAACCAAACAACGTCGTACTTAGCAACTGTGCAGGTTGTATGGCACAAAGAACAATCGGTATGGAAAGTTTTCAGAACACATTATCTGGTAAACGACGCGCACTGGAATCCTGCAACAAAAACCACTGACATTCCAGTTTACTGAACTATTAGTCTGATGATGTCAATAGAAATTGTTCCATTAAAAAGGTGGGTTTGCACAAAAATACATTTTCTAAGTATTCTTACAATCTGCTTATTGGCTAACGATATGAGCCCCTGACTGCTACTCCATTCTGTGAAAACAGCACGTCAATAGTACTTATACAGGGTGTAAATTTTAAGTTGACAAACCAGAATATCTCGAAGAGTAAGCTTCACTTGAAAAAATGTGTAGAATCTAAAGTTGATCATTTTCTAGGGATACATCTGCTGGTGATAAAATTAGCGCGGCACCCAAGCCCCCTGGGGGTGGAGAGGGAGGCAACTTTAAAATTTCAAATGGGAAGCCCCATTTCTTACTGCAGAATCAGATTCTACATAAGAAACTACATACATTTTGTCATAAACATTTGTTTTGGTTCTTGGTAGTTGGCCCTGTAATTCAAGAAAATCAATGTTCTCATTTTTGCCTCGAAAATGGTTACGGATAAATAAAAAATACTTAGTTACTTAGTAAATTTTGATTTGCTAAAACTAAAACTCTCCCTCTTTCCCCATAGGGTGGGGTTTGAGAGACAGGAATTAGAGTTTTACAAATGTTGACCAAAATATTAATTTCTTCCGCAGATTCAGGTTAGTTATGTTTGGGTTCTGTCTCTCAAACCCCACCGTATGGGGAGAGGGAGTGTTTTAGTTTTAGCGAATCGAAATTTACTAAGTAAATAAGTATTTTTTATTTATCCGTAACCATTTTCCACGCAAAAACAGACATTTTCTTCAATTACAGCCCCAACTGCCGAGAATTAAAACAAATGTATAAGAAGAAATGTACGTCGTTTTTTATTAAGAATCTGATTCTGCTATAAAAAATGGGGGTTCCCATTTGAAATTTTAAAGTTGCCTGTCGCCCCATCCCCACGAGTCTGGGATGGCGGGCTAATTTTAACACCAGTAGATGTCCCCCACGAAAATAATCGACTTTTGATTCTACACATTTTTTCGTATGAAGCTTATTTTTCGAGTTATCCTGGTTTCTCAACTTAAAATTTACACCCTGTATATGTATGTGTACTGTCTGTTCTTTCCGGAAGAACACATACCACGCGAAATTCGTAGCTGTGATACATTATATGTAAATTAAAGACGGAAGGGGCAGAAAGGAAAAGAAAAAAGGGAAAAAAGGGAAAAAAGAAAAAAGGAAAAAAAGGAAAAAAAGGAAAAAAAGGAAAAAAAGGAAAAAAAGGAAAAAAAAGGAAAAAAAAGGAAAAAAAAGGAAAAAAAAGGAAAAAAAAGGAAAAAAGGGGAAAAAAAGGGGAAAAAAAGGGGAAAAAAAGGGGAAAAAAAGGGGAAAAAAAGGGGAAAAAAAGGGGAAAAAAAGGGGAAAAAAAGGGGAAAAAAAGGGGAAAAAGGGGAAAAAGGGGAAAAAGGGGAAAAAGGGGAAAAAGGGGAAAAAGGGGAAAAAGGGGAAAAAGGGGAAAAAGGGGAAAAAGGGGAAAAAGGGGAAAAAGGGGAAAAAGGGGAAAAAGGGGAAAAAGGGGAAAAAGGGGAAAAAGGGGAAAAAGGGGAAAAAGGGGAAAAAGGGGAAAAAGGGGAAAAAGGGGAAAAAGGGGAAAAAGGGGAAAAAGGGGAAAAAGGGGAAAAAGGGGGGAAAAAGGGGGAAAAAGGGGGGAAAAAGGGGGGAAAAAGGGGGGAAAAAGGGGGGAAAAAGGGGGGAAAAAGGGGGGAAAAAGGGGGGAAAAGGGGGGGAAAAGGGGGGGAAAAGGGGGGGAAAAGGGGGGGAAAAGGGGGGGAAAAGGGGGGAAAAGGGGGGAAAAGGGGGAAAAAGGGGGGAAAAAGGGGGGAAAAAGGGGGGAAAAAGGGGGGAAAAAGGGGGGAAAAAGGGGGAAAAAGGGGGAAAAAGGGGGGAAAAAGTGGGAAAAAGGGGGAAAAAGGGGGAAAAAGGGGGAAAAAGGGGGGAAAAAGGGGGAAAAAGGGGAAAAAGGGGGAAAAAGGGGGAAAAAGGGGGAAAAAGGGGGAAAAAGGGGGAAAAAGGGGGAAAAGGGGGAAAAAGGGGGGGGGAAAGGGGGAAAAAGGGGGGGGAAAAGGGGGGGGGAAAAGGGGGGGAAAAGGGGGAAAAAGGGGGGAAAAGGGGGAAAGGGAAAGGGGAAAGGGAAAGGGGAAAGGGAAAGGGGAAAGGGAAAGGGGAAAGGGAAAGGGGAAAGGGAAAGGGGAAAGGGAAAGGGGAAAGGGAAAGGGGAAAGGGAAAGGGGAAAGGGAAAGGGGAAAGGGAAAGGGGAAAGGGAAAGGGGAAAGGGAAAGGGGAAAGGGAAAGGGGAAAGGGAAAGGGGAAAGGGGAAAGGGGAAAGGGAAAGGGGAAAGGGAAAGGGGAAAGGGAAAGGGGAAAGGGAAAGGGGAAAGGGAAAGGGGAAAGGGAAAGGGGAAAGGGAAAGGGGAAAGGGAAAGGGGAAAGGGGAAAGGGGAAAGGGGAAAGGGGAAAGGGGAAAGGGAAAGGGGAAAGGGGAAAGGGGAAAGGGAAAGGGGAAAGGGAAAGGGGAAAGGGAAAGGGGAAAGGGAAAGGGGAAAGGGAAAGGGGAAAGGGAAAGGGGAAAGGGAAAGGGGAAAGGGAAAGGGGAAAGGGAAAGGGGAAAGGGAAAGGGGAAAGGGAAAGGGGAAAGGGAAAGGGGAAAGGGAAAGGGGAAGGGAAAGGGGAAAGGGGAAAGGGGAAAGGGGAAAGGGGAAAGGGAAAGGGGAAAGGGGAAAGGGAAAGGGGAAAGGGGAAAGGGAAAGGGGAAAGGGAAAGGGGAAAAGGGAAAGGGGAAAGGGGAAAGGGAAAGGGAAAGGGGAAAGGGAAAGGGGAAAGGGAAAGGGAAAGGGGAAAGGGAAAGGGGAAAGGGAAAGGGGAAAGGGAAAGGGAAAGGGGAAAGGGAAAGGGGAAAGGGAAAGGGGAAAGGGAAAGGGGAAAGGGAAAGGGGAAAGGGAAAGGGGAAAGGGAAAGGGGAAAGGGAAAGGGAAAGGCGAAAGGGAAAGGGGAAAGGGAAAGGGGAAAGGGAAAGGGGAAAGGGGAAAGGGAAAGGGGAAAGGGAAAGGGGAAAGGGAAAGGGGAAAGGGAAAGGGGAAAGGGGAAAGGGGAAAGGGGAAAGGAAAGGGGAAAGGAAAGGGGAAAGGAAAGGGGAAAGGAAAGGGGAAAGGAAAGGGGAAAGGAAAGGGGAAAGGAAAGGGGAAAGGAAAGGGGAAAGGAAAGGGGAAAGGAAAGGGGAAAGGAAAGGGGAAAGGAAAGGGGAAAGGAAAGGGGAAAGGAAAGGGGAAAGGAAAGGGGAAAGGAAAGGGGAAAGGAAAGGGGAAAGGAAAGGGGAAAGGAAAGGGGAAAGGAAAGGGGAAAGGAAAGGGGAAAGGAAAGGGGAAAGGAAAGGGGAAAGGAAAGGGGAAAGGAAAGGGGAAAGGAAAGGGGAAAGGAAAGGGGAAAGGAAAGGGGAAAGGAAAGGGGAAAGGAAAGGGGAAAGGAAAGGGGAAAGGAAAGGGGAAAGGAAAGGGGAAAGGAAAGGGGAAAGGAAAGGGGAAAGGAAAGGGGAAAGGAAAGGGGAAAGGAAAGGGGAAAGGAAAGGGAAGGAAAGGGAAGGGTTCAATGATGTCTTTTCCGCCGAGATAGTACACGTAATCAGCGGCGACGAGTGAAAATGTGTATCGGACCAGGACTCGAACTCAGGATCTCCTGCTCACTAAGCAGGAGCGTTAACCACTGCGTCATCCGGTACACAGTGCTTATTGCAGCAGTGCGGACTATCTCGTCACACCTCATTGCCGACCCACACTCCCACCGAGCGTCACCTGTCCGCATTCCCTGTTCATTTCCTCCATGCTCGCTGCTCTGTGATTCCCGTATGAGGTGGATGCATTGCCCAACTAGACGAATCAATTATATGAACGAGTGGTGTCGAATCCGCAGCTGTGCTGCATTATATGTGAATTGAAGTTGGATTAAACACCGTCACCTGCATGGCGCTTGGTTAACGCACCTCCCTAGTAAGCAGAAGATTCTGGGTTCGAATCCCAGTCCAAACAGATTTTTCACTAGTCACCGCTGACTGAGTAATGTCTGAAGGCACGTGACATCAGTAATCCCTTCCCTTTCCTTTCCCTTCTCCCCACTCCATTCGGGTAGATGAGCAATGGATCCAACTTCTTCAGTGCAGATCCACAAGTACGCACGATCTCTTGTGGGAATCTCACGGTAGCGAGCATGGGACTGAGGATAGGTGACCCTCGTTGGGAGTGTGGGTCGACCGTGACGCGTGCCGGGATACTCCGAAAAGGTGCGATTAATCCTATGTCCTGAATGGCGCAATGGTTAACGCATCTGCCTAGAAAGTAGGAGATCCTAGGATCGAATCCCGGTCTAGCACTCATTTTCACTCGTTGCCTCTGATTCTGTGAAACGTCTCGATGCAGCGGACATCAGCAATGGCTTCCCTTTTCTTTTTCCTACCTGTACCTTCAATTTACATACAGCACTTCCATTTACGCAATATTTGCTGTGCAAGAATTGATTTACGCTGTATATTTCCCAAAATAGTGATAAAAAAGTACTCGTTCAATAACTTGTTGGTTTCTAAGTCCACTGCTTTATCAGAAACGATATCATTCAAAAACGATACCAGCCTTTCAGAAGCCACAGAACGCCTTACAACGATAAATATTTTCAGATAACATAAGAGAGGCGTGGTACACAGCTATTACTTTGCTAACAGAGAAAAAGAAGAAACACTGACCCAGGATAGAAATGAAGATGGCAGGTACATTTTTCTCTCATCTCTCAGAAATGCTGTACCGCTTCTTAGCCACGAGAGTGTTACTCGTTTCTAACTGTCGGCGTTGTCATTAAAATAGCACTGATCACTTTTCCCGTTTTCAATAATAACCAGTTATTTCAAACCAACGGAAGTTTTACGGATCCTCGTTACTCGTTTTAAAAGTGTTTTGTTCAGAAACCAAAAATACTAGCAGTGCTACTTGGAAAATTGATATACCGACTTACTTTTCCTGCTTACTAATGAAATATATATAAAAAACGTCTGTTATAACCGAGAGAAAAGAAATACCGAAAAATGCCTGTTGTTTAGAAGTGAAATACTCACATCGTTGACGACCTTCGGTTTTTACCACACCTGATGAAGAGTGAGTATCTAGAGAAGACGAACACCGTCGCTGAGTTTCATTGTCGCAGCTTTGTTTTTCCTATGTAACAATCAAAACTTGACCGCTGATATACGTCTTCAATGATTCCATTAATCAAAGGACGTTGACACACATGTTTGCATGCAACGAGCGAGATAATTTCCTGTTAAGACAGTTGATTCGTATTATGTAGGTGCACCATTCCATTCAACGTCTTAAAATCCAAATATACCCTTTCCGTTTTTCTCGTAAATTATTTCAGCTGAATGGTGTAAACGGTTCCTATATAGTAACTGGAAGATGGCAGATAGATGCCTTGAGAGCATATTTTGCCAAAGACGACCGTTCGAAAGGTTTCGTCTGCATACTAGTGTTTTCGAAAGGTGGGGGAGTAAGTAGGCAGTTTGCAACACCAAAGGTAGACAAGGGGTAAAGGAGAAAATATACATTACTGCCAGTAAACACCTGTTTAGTTCACTTACGAAAGTGCTCAATACAACCGCCACTATCTTTGATACATTTTGTGTATTGTCTGACAATATCTTGCCAAACCCTTGTAAGGATTGCTGGCATATCACGGATGACTCCAACTGCTATTTGTATTCGTGCTATAAGTTCTTTTCGTGACTCCAGGGGTGCTCTAAAACTTTCATGTACCCCCAGAAGTGAAAATCCAGTGGTATCAGGTCCGGTAGCGAGGGTTCAGGCCGTTGGGTCTCCACATCCAATCTATCTGGTGAAAAACGTGTCATTAAAGTGGTCACCTAGCACATTATCGGGATGTGTTGGAGCGCAATCGTGGTGGACCCACTGGCACGTTCAATGGCACTTCGTTCATCGACGTGGATAAGATCTCTTACAGGAATAGACGGTAAATGGGTTCATCAAAAGATATGGGCATGAAGTGCGGACATACATGGTCATCCATAAGACCTACACACAGGGTGAGAGCAGAGTGGCAGTGGTGGCCTTGGATACGCGCCCCGTGAGGATTTTCTTCCTTCCAGATATGGCTGTTGTTGGTCTTCAACGTGCGTCTCTAGTAAAGGCGCATTCGTAATGAAACGGGATACATCGTAAAAAGTGAGGTCATGCCTACTTCGTTCCGGCAGCTACTGGTTCAAAAGTTGACACGAGAGTCATCCTGAATCATCCTAAAAGCGTTATGGAGGGATGAAGGTGTTCATCTTGCATGACGTGCCGCAATGACTCATGTGGTTTAGACCCATCCTGTGTGGTGCAAGTCGGGTGCTGGTACAAGGTTGCTTCTCAAAACGCTGACACACAGCTTCTTCAGTGTCAGGCATCTAGTGCGTCCATGGGTGTCCAATGTGGTGACCATTAGCACATAAGGGACACGATTTGCGTAAACGCCTCTCTAGTTTTGTAAGCACAATGTGGACTGGGTGAAGCCTGTCATGATAACGTCTTTCATAGAGCCGGTAAGTCCCTCTATCATTGCTTTTAGCTTACCCATATATGAGAAACTTATCAGTGCACTATGCAGTTGAGCACACAATATTATTCGTTCCAGATGTAGAATAACCATAGAAATGACTGAAAACTTCATGTAGTAATGAACTACGAAACACAAGACAGTACAGTAATTTAACGTTTCAAAGTAAGTCTGGAGTGCTGTTCCTGTCTTGTAACGGATGATGAAGCTCCACTGGTAAATATTCCGACCTCACTGTACACATTGCTTCTCTGTGCCGGCCGATGTGGCCGAGCGGTTCTAGGCGCTTCAGTCTGGAATCGCGCGACCACAACAGTCGCAGGTTCGAAACCTGCTTCGGGCATGGATGTGCGTGATGTCCTTAGGTTAGTTAGGTTTAAGTAGTTCTAAGTTGTAGGGGACTGATGACCTCAGATGTTAAGTCCCATAATGCTCAGAGACATCTGAACCGTCAGCCATCTGCTTCTCTGTGTTGGTTCGTTTACCTACAGTCGCGTTTCCGACGCCTTGGTGCCTTAATAGTCTCAGACCGATTGCAGTTTACATAGTCTCCGGTACTCCTTGCCGTGCTTGTATTCTCCAAACGGCCTACGTGTTCCCTGACACTTCAGAGACGCTAGCATACAGTCAGGCGTTTAGGAACATACATTTATTAGCAAAACGTGCTCACATGTTACTCATCTACCAACGAACACAGCTTGTAACACACTCTTTTTTACACTCTTTGTGTGATACAGTAATAAAAGTGGAGACTTGTGTTGATCAACCAAGATCATTTAAAGGGTCACTTCATCGGAATGAAAATTATCAGTTTGGATTGCAAAAGTGTAGGTGTGGAAAACATAGGTAGGAACTTTTACTGCTATGAACCAAAAACTAGATTTATATGCATCACGTTGTAATTTGTACAGATCTTGATCATGTGTAAATACCAAGTCGACGGCCATTAACATTTTAAGAGTCATAAGTAGACGGTGATCTGCTGTTATGACGTCGTACTTAAAAGTTCTATCCCAGACAAGAAATTAAACCGTAGTAAACCATAATAAAGGGTTGCAGTATTATTATTTTAACACAATTGAAGTCGTATTTAGTATCATAATGAATGTATGGGATAATGTTAGGAAGAAAAATTTATCAGTAGAGGATTTTGTAGACAAGGGGGTGGTTAAAGGGGTGGTAGAGGGTGTGTTGACAAGACTGGTCTGCATGTATATACAAGATATAACTATTGCGGCAGTGCGTGGACAAGTAACTGTCTGAGAATTTTATTTTTTTGGGAAAGAGTATTTCCGCGGTACTGTTTACATAGTAGGGTAAGCATTGAAGATAAATAAGATGTAGAGCAATACGATAGAACAGACACAAGGAATGATAGTCTCTATGCTTATGGCACTTAGACGTGATAGCTGTCCGTAGACAAGAGTGATGTGGCCGAAACAGCAAACGCCAGAAATGTATCATACACAAGCATTCATCTCCAGCCGGCCGGTGTGGCCGTGCGGTTAAAGGCGCTTCAGTCTGGAACCGCGTGACCGCTACGGTCGCAGTTTCGAATCCTGCCTCGGGCATGGATGTGTGTGATGTCCTTAGGTTAGTTAGGTTTAATTAGTTCTAAGTTCTAGGCGACTGATGACCTCAGAAGTTAAGTCGCATAGTGCTCAGAGCCATTTGAGCCATTCATCTCCAGTTCCAGCGAGCGTAAGTTCTCACGCGGAAGTCCTTGAAGAATAGGTTTGCCGTAATCAAATACGATGAATATTAGTGATTCTACGAGGTGCTTTTTAAGCTCTAATTGGCGACGCTTTTTTATATTTCTCTTGTGAATGAAGTGATGCTGAGACATTTCTACAGACCGCAGTTCTGTGTTCAGTTCAGAAACTTTCAGATCCGTGACGTCCAAATTAGATAGCAATGCGGCGAAACTTACTGATGTTTTTCCACTTAAAAATACAATGACATGATACGTTTTAACACAGATTGTGTACTAGGAACCTGGTGTAAAACAGACCACTTCTTCGCACTAGGCCCTGTAATCCGTACAGTTCAAATTAGTTCCAAGCGCAGTGTATCGTCCGTGAACAGACCTATACCTGATAAGTTCCCCAGTGACTGGTATTTCGCGACGCAACAGTCTCATTTCATTAAACTGTTGCTAAGGTCTTTTGTCAGGACTTAATTAAATTTATAATTAGCCTCGAACAATACCCCGTCTAATTAACAGCACGTACGACGCTGCGCAGGGAGACACCGGCCGAATGCACAAAAGTGGAGCTGAGAAACTGTTGAACAATGTACTACAGTACCGTATCCGTGAAGTGGTGTAACTCTGTGATTCAACAATATTGATGAGAAATTATCGTTCAACTGGATTTGTTTATTACAATGTAAAAGATTAGTTCAACATCACGAACGAACTCGGGAAACTAGCTGTCCCCTCCTATCTTCATATTAACGGTGAGGAAGCGAGAGAGAAATGTTGAGAGAGAGAGAGAGAGAGAGAGAGAGAGAGAGAGAGAGAGAGAGACAGAAAGACAGCGAGGGGGAGGGAGAGAGACAGAAACATGATGCGAAAAAGACAAGTATTCATACAAAGCTGTATTCAGTAATCTGAAGACTATGTTTACATTTGATATGTGTGACTTCTTAAAATGATGACAACGCAGTTCCAACAAGAGTTCCTGTCTCTTCAACGTGATACCACGTTTCTGTGAGCCAGCATGGTGAGTGGCCGATGTCACTGATTCAAGAACGTTGCCACACAAGTTGACAAATATGTTCCCTATTACATTTTCGCTGTTGATCACGAATTTCTGCTTCAAACATTCATATTCAGTCGAAACTCTTTAATAGGGATGCTAATTCAGATAAGAAAGCGTTTAAGATCTTGTATACTACCAGTGCCACTGATCTTGATTCCTGTTGATGCCTTCCGAAACCATGGCTTTAGAATATAAAAGCGTGTCAGCGGTAGTATTCGTCTTCGCTTGTAACCTTTTATCAGTATAATGTCATCTGAAGCGTGGTCTCGAACCTTGATGTGAGCAGCTTGAGGCGAGCACAGTTTTCAATTAAGATGTTATAATATTCCCTCCAGACTGGACACCGAGAAAATCTTTTATGACGAGTGTGTGTGATCTGTTTCGACTGGCAAAAGATGACGATATGCAAATTTTATGAATGATATCCTTACATACTTCGAATGGCGTGAAGATTAAAATGAACGGTCAATGAGATGTATGGACAATGTGGCTTACCACGGGTGAAGCTAGGGAGTAACTTCAGTAAAACAAACGTATATTGTATATCGATACAATTAAGACTGAGGTAAATCCCGATGAAAGGCAAGAAACGTAAGTCTGATAAAAAGAAACGTATTAATTAAAGAAAGTAGGGGAAGGTAAGTATTAGGTGTCTTTCAGAGTATGCTGATGCAGTCGTTTTATACGTAGCAAACACATATAACCGCTCGCTCTACGAAAGATCCATATCCAGAGACTGAAAAGTTGCACAGGTCACACATGGTCAATAAAGACAACAGGAGTAACCCACTAAATTACAGGCCCGTATCAATAACATCGGTTTTTGGAACACGTATTGTGTTCGAACATTATGAATTACGAATAACCAGCATGCTGGAATAAGTGTAGGTCAGCAACTTCTGCTTAATTGGTAAAACGAAAAACCAGTTAAAGTCGGAAATTTCACTTTCTTTATTCACTCGATGCCTGCTTTCGGGCTGATATCCATTTTCAGATTATCGTAACACAATCAAAAGTGGTATTTTCTAAAATGCAAAAACCATGTCAAAAGAACTTGCAAACGAACAGTTACAGCTCATACAGGTAACTCTGTATCCGCTGTAACTGTTCTTTTTTTTGACATTTTTTTTAATTTTGGGAAGTTTCATTTTGGCCCGTGTAACGATGGTTCGAAAATGGGTCTCAGTTATCTGTACGCGCTGTTACTGTTCGTCTGAACATTTATGACATAGATTTGCATTTTCGGAAATATCAGTTCTGACTATGTTGCGATGATTAATTTGCAATTTTCACTGGTTTCTCGTTGTACCGATTAATAATTACCTCTAAAAAGACGGTGTATTGACCCATAGTCAACACGGATTTAGAAAACATCGTTCCTGTGAAGGACAACTAGCTCTACTCAAATGAATTCTTGAGTGCTATCGACCAGGAATTTCAGGCTGATTACGTATTTCTAGATTTCGAGAAGGCGTACGTCACAAGCAGCTTATAATTGCGTACATATGGAATATCGTCTTAGTCATGCAACTGGATTCATGATTTCCTGTCAGATAGATCACACTTCGTAGTAACTGAAAGAAAACCATCGAGTAAAACAGAAGTGATCTCTGGAGATCTCCAAGATAGTGTTTCTTATCTGTATAAACGATTTAGGAGACAATCTGAGCAGCCATCTTAGAGTGTCTGCAGATGATGCTGCCGTTTATCGTCTAGTAATGTCATCAGTAGATGAAAATCCATTTCAAAACGATTTGAAACTTCCTTATTTAAGTGACTGTGTCTGTACTTAAATTGCAGGATGACTGAGAAAAAAAATTCTATGTTATTAGATTCTGAAAGAGCTGAGTAAAACTGAACGTACTGAGCCTACTTTCTACTTTTTCTTATCATGTCAACACTAACCCACAATGTTCTAGTGCAACGCAATCTGACTGCTCACAAAAATTACAACCTGATTTCAAATAGTTAATTCAAAAGAATGACCCTGACTAAAAAGAAATCTTAACAATAGCCTATAAATTTCATTAAGCACCTACCTTACAAAAATCTTCATTACGCGGACTACTGCAATACAGCGAGCGTCAATACTGCCAGCTAAATAAAAGAGTGTAACTACTGAAACCACTAGTTACTAATAGGCATTTGGTTAGCAAAGGAAAGATTTTGTTGCAAACCAGATAACGTATTTTTTACCTTAATAATGTGACATCCAGTTCAAACACGAATATAATTCGTCATTGACATCCAGCACAAAGATATATAATCACGAATAATTTTCAGTCTCCAAGTCGGATACTTCCAGATCGTTAGCCTACGCTAACACTTCAGACCTCTACCCTCCATCAATGCTAACTTCTCTCATTTAACATCCATCACTGCTGGCTGTTTACCTCCAACTGCCCAACAGTACTTCTACCACTGCTGGCGACTAACCTTTAACTGCCCAGCTCTACTGGCGATTAACTTCCAATGAGTCCAACCAGCCACAGAGTCTCTTAGAAAGTGCAGTCAGAGATCCAATGCAAAGCACTACACAGCGCTGCCAACACAGAAGCCGCCCACTTACAGACTTAGATAAGTTATATGTATGGCGCAAAAATTGGCAATTGACCCTAAATAAAGAGAAGTATGTGCTCATTCATATGAGTACTAAAAGCAATTCGTTAAATTTTGTTTACACGACAAATCAGTCAATTCTAAAGGCCGTAAATTGAACTAAATACCTGGGAATTACAATAATTATCAACCTAGCTAGGAGAAAAGACGTAAAAAATGTTGTGGGGAAGACGAACCATGGACTGCGTTTTATTGGCAGAACAATTAGAAGATGCAACAGATCCATTATAGAGATTGCCTAAATTACGCTTGTTCGTCCCCTTTTGGAGTGCAGTTGCGCTGTGCGGGATCCTTACCAGATAGGATTAACAGACTGGAGCGAAAAAATTCAAAGAAGGGAAGCACGTTTTTATTATCAAGCAACAGGGCAGAGGGTGTCAGGGACATGATACAGGCTGTGAGGTGGACATCACTAAAACAAAGGTGTCTCTCGTTGTGGCGGGACGTTCCCACGAAATTTCAATCCCCTTATTTCTCCTGCGACTGTGAAAATATTTTGCTAAGACCGACATACGTACGGAGACACGATATAACAATAATATGGGGGATATCAGAGACCACACGGAAAGCTATAGGTGTTCGTTTATTTCGTGCGCTCTTGAAGAGAGGAATGACAGGGAATTATTGTGGAGATGGTTCGTGAATCCTCTGCCAGGCACTTAGGTGTGATCCGCAGAGTAGCCACGTAGACGCAAATATAGATTAAGAAGCTATGTAGGAAGATGCGTCGGATGCAAACGCCTCAAATGTTTAACGTCAGCACTCACGCGTGTGTAATAGGAATCGGTATTGATCCTGGAGGGCGGGGGGGTGGGGGTGTGGGATCGGTATTGATGGTAGGGGGATGGGGGGGAGGGATATTTGAGACTAACACGAAAACCAAATGGCAATCGGATTTTTGTATTTTTTATACTTATGGTACTTAAAGTTCAAAGCCAAAGGTCTCAAAAATCATCGAGAATATCGACTATGAACTTCCCTGGTCGTGTTTTATCCCCTAAACGTCGGTCAGTTTTCCGGTGAGGTGTGTCTGATAGAATGATCACCTGCCATGCAGGTGACACAGGTTCGATACATGGATAATGTAAATTTTGAAACAAAAGTGCAGGTTCTACGAGCACTTGCATGAAGTGTAACACACATAAAGGTGAAAAAAATTATTTATGATTTTTTAAAATTCAAACAGTCTTTATTAACAATCTTTTATAAAATATTCGTATTTAAGAATCAATATTTGGAATGAAAACTGGATTTTCGTGTGAGATATAAAGGCTGAACATTAATAAAACCGACAAACTTCAAGGACGAATTCCTGACTGGAAACAAAGGAAAAAAGGTCCGATGAACATGTGTCTGCAAATGCTTGGTGTGCTCATAACGATAACGAATCTTCCCAGAGTACAGTACACAGCTGCATCGCGAACACGTCACAACAGACGTTCAAAGTTGCCTCCATGGGATTGGAGGTGATAGGAGTAGTAGCGGTTGTCGTGCTGGATACACGTAATATACCTTGGGTTTACACCATGTTGGTGGGCCACTTGACTGGAGCTTGTACTAGGGTTTGTATCAATATCCTGTAGAACTCTGGTGTACGCACAGTCCTCCCCTACCTGCACGTTCGTCTGTCTGAAAGGACATTTGAGCACAGAAAAGGGAGTGAAATTTTGTGTGATGTGGTTAGTGTTTGTGATTGTACTTGTTTTGGTATAGCCGTGGTACCTCTCGATCCTTTCCATCTGCTTCAGCGTACACAAACACCATTTCGGGTTGCTCCCGACACGTATATCAGACCGCTTTGCTGCTGACAGTACAGTGTCAGTCACACAGCTTGCAACACGAGGAAAACACGGCACGAGGTCAGAGGAACTTTTATTCGTCATCTCCATCTACCGTGGCTACGATGCATTTCCGGATACATGCCCACTAAATCTTTTTTTCTCTATTTTCAGTCAGGAATCCATGCCTGTAGTTTGTCGGACTTTTTAACGTACTCCTATACAACGAAAACCTGGACTTTTCATAAAAATGACAGATGTATGGTAATTACCACATATGTTATGAACTTTATATCTAAATGATGGATTCGAACTGAACGAAAAAAAAAACGACTAAAGGTATTGACCGAAACGAGAATGAAACTACCAATTACGTCTCAAACGCTATCGATTACATATACACTCCTGGAAATGGAAAAAAGAACACATTGACACCGGTGTGTCAGACCCACCATACTTGCTCCGGACACTGCGAGAGGGCTGTACAAGCAATGATCACACGCACAGCACAGCGGACACACCAGGAACCGCGGTGTTGGCCGTCGAATGGCGCTAGCTGCGCAGCATTTGTGCACCGCCGCCGTCAGTGTCAGCCAGTTTGCCGTGGCATACGGAGCTCCATCGCAGTCTTTAACACTGGTACCATGCCGCGACAGCGTGGACGTGAACCGTATGTGCAGTTGACGGACTTTGAGCGAGGGCGTATAGTGGGCATGCGGGAGGCCGGGTGGACGTACCGACGAATTGCTCAACACGTGGGGCGTGAGATCTCCACAGTACATCGATGTTGTCGCCAATGGTCGGCGGAAGGTGCACGTGCCCGTCGACCTGGGACCAGACCGCAGCGACGCACGGATGCACGCCAAGACCGTAGGATCTTACGCAGTGCCGTAGGGGACCGCACCGCCACTTCCCAGCAAATTAGGGACACTGTTGCTCCTGGGGTATCGGCGAGGACCATTCGCAACCGTCTCCATGAAGCTGGGCTACGGTCCCGCACACCGTTAGGCCGTCTTCCGCTCACGCCCCAACATCGTGCAGCCCGCCTCCAGTGGTGTCGCGACAGGCGTGAATGGAGGGACGAATGGAGACCTGTCGTCTTCAGCGATGAGAGTCGCTTCTGCCTTGGTGCCAATGATGGTCGTATGCGTGTTTGGCGCCGTGCAGGTGAACGCCACAATCAGGACTGCATACGACCGAGGCACACAGGGCCAACACCCGGCATCATGGTGTGGGGAGCGATCTCCTACACTGGCCGTACACCACTGGTGATCGTCGAGTGGGCACTGAATAGTGCACGGTACATCCAAACCGTCATCGAACCCATCGTTCTACCATTCCTAGACCGGCAAGGGAACTTGCTGTTCCAACAGGACAATGCACGTCCGCATGTATCCCGTGCCACCCAAGGTGCTCTAGAAGGTGTAAGTCAACTACCCTGGCCAGCAAGATCTCCGGATCTGTCCCCCATTGAGCATGTTTGGGACTGGATGAAGCGTCGTCTCACGCGGTCTGCACGTCCAGCACGAACGCTGGTCCAACTGAGGCGCCAGGTGGAAATGGCATGGCAAGCCGTTCCACAGGACTACATCCAGCATCTCTACGATCGTCTCCATGGGAGAATAGCAGCCTGCATTGCTGCGAAAGGTGGATATACACTGTATTAGTGCCGACATTGTGCATGCTCTGTTGCCTGTGTCTATGTGCCTGTGGTTCTGTCAGTGTGATCATGTGATGTATCTGACCCCAGGAATGTGTTAATAAAGTTTCCCCTTACTGGGACAATGAATTCACGGTGTTCTTATTTCAAAAATCGAACCTTCATTTGGGTAACTAAAGACAATCCGGAAATTTAAGAGTCGATTGTCGCGAGAATCTTTGAGAGCCGCATTGGACTGATTTGAGTTTTTGAGTGTGATATGTAATTACAAATAGGAAAATGTGCATTTTTCATAATTAGCATATACTAGTATTTGATGAATTTTTGTTGTAATGACTTTTTCTTTTGGCATTCGAACTGAACGGAAAATGACAAAAAAGATAATGACCGAAACGAGACGCAAACCAGTGATATTTTATGCATGGTGAAAATGGCCAGCAATTTAACCCCGGCTGTCCACGAGACATGGGAGCAGTCTGCCACACTGCCAAGTGACCCGTCGGAAAACCTGCCGTGACTTAGGTAATTAAAGATGACCAGAAAACTTCAAAGACGACTTTCTTTTGATTTTTTGTGAATTGAGTTGAACTGCTTTGGATGACTGATATTTTGGTTCCGGACTTTACGTACCATAAATTCAAAAAAATTTCAAAAATCAAGTTTTCCTGCAATCTCCTTGTAACTAAAGTATAGTACACAGTGGCGGGTGTGAAAGCTGTCTGAACTATTGTTAGGCTGAAAACGTTATCTAGCAAACTATAGCTTCACTTACAATTGCTTGAGCTTAATTATTAAATGTAACACGTAACATTATGTTATCTAGTCTATGATTATGAAGAATTCTGATGACATTATGTTATCTATAATGTTACTATTGAGGATGTTGCAATCATGCAAGAAATTGAAAAAGGGACTAGAGATTTGTAATCGTCAGATTATCACACTCTTTTAACATTCTTCTTCTCTACTCACTAAATTTTCAGGTGCTGTATACACATTTTAAATAAAGTAAGAGAGGGAGAAATGTTACAGCACGCCCATAAAATTCTTCGCTGATATCATTGCAGTGCCGGACTGTACTACGAGACTTCAGAGTAGAAACTAAGCTGCTAGGCTTCCGATACGAGCTATAAGAATTTTCCATGTTAAGCTTGATGCGACAGTCCTCCTAATACCTACTGACGCAGCCACTATTGCAGCCACAGGACGTCGAACTCACACAGTGGGCGCTGCTGGAAAACTCTGGCAGCGGTGTCACGCCGCCACAAGTCTCTTTTCATCCCTCCGTCACGCTCCAACGATAAGTTCTTAAGAACTCTCGTCGTAATGTACTGCTGCCAACTTACCATCTGTCACTGAAGAGTAATAATCAGAAAACCTGGTAATGACTCTGAGAAACTTTCATCAACGCAGTAGGCTTATCACTGTTTAAATCTACTAGTGTTAGAACTCTTTTGCTTCACTGAGGATCATAGAGACTAAAAGCAATGGGTATATTGCCAGGATTTTCATGGGGAAAACATACACAACAGTCATTAGATCAATTTTCAATTCTATCTTCGAGAAAGAAGAAAAATAAGTTTAGACAGGGGTCATGTTCACTCCAGTGGCACTCAGGACAAAAACCATGAATAAATTTTAGTGCCCAGTAAATATGAAAACGAACAAAACGTGACTGGAAACAAATGACTCAGAGTGAAAAAGTCGTGTATTTTAAAATAATAATTTTGAAAATACGGGAGATATAAATCTCTAATGGTCTTATATGATCGTTGAAATGGCAGGGAGCTAGGTGGTGCAGTGGAAGGATGCTGAACCTTAACAAAAACCATAATACTTTGAACGCATTTATTTAAAATATTTAAAACCACAGAGAATGGAAACAGACACAAATTAATCGCATTCTTTTCCTGACAATTGGTGTCTATGAGTCTCGTTGCAGTTTTGCTGTTCATTACTTTGGAGACAGAGGCACATAAAGACGCCCACGAGAAAACACCACCGCCTTAACGCGGCGAAAGCAACAGCTTTGGTTCAGAGCGGTTGTTGAACCCTGCAGGATTGCATCGTCACTTGGTAAAAATACGCATCCTCCTCCCTCCCTCACCGCTTCCTTTTCTCTTGTCGACCACTCTTTCGCATGTTCAAATCACTGTCCAATTTTCCTCGAAATGATTCCCCCACCAGTATTACCAGTCCAGAAGAAGAATTTAGCCTCTAGTGCAACGGCACTTGGTCAACCGTTTCGTTAATACCCACTCATTTATATTTACCAGTAATGCCTTCCTCTATTTAAATGTTTATAAATGTTTCGCAGGTAATTTTCTGCAGTAATTTCTTTATTGTGTCATTAAGTTGTGAAGACTGTTTTCTGCAACATGTAAGATTCTGATTTTCAGTGTATGAACTTTTAAAGGATAATCTTTTTCTTGGTACTTGTAATCCCGTTCCTCTCCTCAATCTCTAAACTAATAAATTTCGAAACCTCTTC
Organism: Schistocerca nitens; assembly: GCF_023898315.1. Classification (NCBI taxonomy): domain Eukaryota; kingdom Metazoa; phylum Arthropoda; class Insecta; order Orthoptera; family Acrididae; genus Schistocerca; species Schistocerca nitens. Next base: position 128,019,085 of record NC_064617.1, on the reverse strand, counting down.
AATGACGGACGAACTCGATAGCATTCCACGGTCGATGGGGTCAGTTTTCCACAGGTCACAAGTTGTCGGCTCTCGCCTCCCTCACCTAAACGCAGGTATTGTTCACAACTGAACTTAACCATCTACGTTACCGGATTTTTAATTCAGATGGTGACTGGATCTGTCGTTTTCGCAGTTACCGTCACTCTCTAGCTGCTCAAGACCTTTCTTAACCAGTTGTGTCCACTTGGAGTTGGTCGCTTTCCCGCAACAGACAGTGCTGAAGGTCGTTGATGTTAGTCAGAAACTGTTTGTTCCCACTATTTGGTTATAAAAGATTAGCCTCCTGCTTGTCATTACTGATGTAGTGCAGTATAGGTGTTGATAAGATTTCCTTGTTTTATCCAATTTTATATACACCTACTTCTTTAACAGGGCCCCTCTTTTTTCTCAGAATTTTCTGTCTATAATTCTAGTTTCCTGGGTTGCCACTTTCTGATCATGTTCAGGCATTCTGAGGCACACAGTACCCGTTTATTTGCTAGTAGTCTGGCTCAATTTGTAATGTATTTCGTCAACTTACATCTGTAATACGATAAGAAGACGTGCAGAAGACATGTGAGACCACATAGATCGACTAATCGATAGTTAAATCAAAACCACCTGTACTTTGACCGCCATCTTGTCCAATGTACTAGAGAAATTTTTGTGATTGTGTTTCCAAGTTACTGCTATGTTAGTGACAATTTGTGAATAGTGACCAAGAGATCCACGGAAATGGAAGCACCCCAGCTCATCACGAGACTGCCACGCCAGGAGAAAAAAGATGACCACAGCATTTACGAAAAGACTATGTAACATCAGTATTGCCTTATTGTAAAGTTGTTTTGGAATGCCATTTAGGCTGAAGATGAAGTATTACCTCGAAACATGTCGCTAAACGAATAAGTAATACAACAGTTGACAAAGTTTGTGACTGATAGCAATCAGAGCCATTCCAGTTCCATCCACAAAAAAAACAAGTCCGCAGTTTTCTAGGTCTCGTAAATTTTTACCGTCGTTTTCTGAATATGCAAATTCTAGTTACACCAAAACTTTGTTCTCTCACTGGAAAAATATTATTTGGAACTGGGACGAACAAGCACAGTTGGAATTCAATTCTTTGAAAGAATCGCTACTTAACGCGCCAGTACTAGCTCATCCAGACCTGTCACAAGATTTCGGCCTTAGCACGGATCCTTCTAAAGTCGGTCTTGGTGCCCATTTATTTCAAGAAGCCATAGAAAATGACATTACTGTTCAGAAAACCACTGCTTTTGCTAGCCGAGTGCTTACAATATCTGAAAAAAATTATTCCGTTGCTGAATTAGCTTTAGCTATCGTTTGGGCATTTAACAAATTCCGTTTCTTTCTTTCTAGTAAGCACGTAAAAGTATACAGTGATCATCGTGCATTACAATTTCTTATGTCTTCAAAATTAAATCATGACCGGTTAAAACGTTGGGCATTGTTTCTGCAAGAATTCCACTTCACAATAGTCTACATTTGCGGCAAGGAGAACATTCTTGCGGACGTACTGTCGCGCGCACCGGCTGGGCTTGAGAAAAGTAACACAGAAGGCAACCTCGAGAAAAATTTCAGTATTCTTTACATTCAGAAAGTCGCCTTTGAAAACTTCATCACCACATCTTGAAAGGATATTGCTCATGAACAAGATAAAGATCCGACTTGGAACGACATCAAAAGTAAATGGCATGAATAGACACACACTCAGATTCGGCATTATTATCTGGTTAGAAACAACATACTCTTCAAACGCTGCACTGTTGATGACAAGCTATGGGTACGTTGCATTCCAGACGATTTTGTTAATAAGCTCATTTGGTACATTCATTTCAGCTACGCACATTTTGGTCCACGAAAATGTTATCATATTCTTCCGACGACTTGTTATTTTAACAATTTGGAAAAGAGAATTCGAAGAGTCTTGTCTATTTGTAAACTTTGTCTAAAGGGGCAACCATCTACTATCTCCCATCGTGCTCCGTTGTTTCCTATCATTCCTTCTAAACTAAAAGAATTTGCTGCTATTGATCTCTTGGCACCCCTTGTCAGAACATTGAATGGATTTTCGTACGTTCTAGTCGCTGTTGAACTTACTTCAAAATTTGTTTCTTTCACACCGTTACGTAAAGCCACTGGGCGGTCTGTATCCAACGCCTTTGTTAAAAATTTCTTACGTGAAGTTGGTCACGTCAATAAAGTCATTTCAGATAACGGACCGCAATTCAGGTCTGCTGTTTGGTCACGCTTGCTTCTGAATCATAAAATCAAACCTGTTTTTATTTCATTGTACTCACCACATTGTAACCCGTCTGAACGGATTATGAAAGAAATCAAAAAGCTCTGCAGACTTTATTGTCAAAGAAAGCATCAGCATTGGGACAAATATTTACACTTATTTAAAAACGTGCTGAATGGAATGCCTCATGACTCCACAGCTTTACCACCTATTCTTGTACTGAAAAACGAAGAACCACCAAACAGAATCACAGAGCTTGTACATTTCCCGAATACACGTAAACTTCAACACAAAGACATAATTGATTTGGCTATTAAAAATATAAAATCTGCAGCAGACAAAAGGAGAAAACTACACGGTAAAGCAAATGCAAAGAAATTATATATTGGTCAGAAAGCTCTCATTAAAGCTCATTCATTGTCACATAAGAAGAAACATTTGAGTCACAAATTCTTTCTGATTTACAATGGACCTTACAGAATCTGATGTATATCACATGATAATTGCGTTGAAGTTGAAACTCTGCGTACTAGGATGAGTAAAGGATTGCACCACATATCACATGTAAAACAGTTTATTGAGAGATAATCTGCTTTTTAACTCAGTCGTTGCCATAAAATTTTTCACTTCACGCTACTAGTACAATTTTTCACACTGAGAAACTGTTAACATGCAACAATGTTTTGAAGTTAACTATCCAGTCTAGAACCTAGGGAACATATTTAGACAGTATTTACGAGTGCATTGTTATAGTGAACAGACGACACAGTGTTATTGTGTGTGTACATTCTTGCTTGTTAGTTGCACGATTACGTAACGACTATAAGGCTCACATACTTAGAACATGTACCGGTGCTGCTAATGAGATTTTAACGCAACATTTTGGTTTACTTGAATTTAAAGTACCTTCTGAAAGATACCAGATGACACAGTGGTTAGTTTATTTGGCAGCTACACGATTATATCACGACGCTACTAATGAGTGACACAATTTATATTATTGCTTTTGCGCTGTATCTGTTTTATATCTGCACAGTTTTTCTGAATACTTCTGGAAAGTAAAACATGTTTTAGTAGTAACTTTTGTGGTATAGCTACAATGAGACAGCCTTTTCCGTAGCACAACACTTACTTCACCATGGCAATAAGCGTAATAACTAAGAAATCTATACGCAAAGCATTTCACTTTTGTTTATGAGGAGGTGAGTACATTGACTTCAGCAGAAATTTGCTTACAGAGGACGATAACTACGACACTTCCACAGAATTATCTTACAACAAGACGCACAGTTTAGCGCTACAGTACACGCATTTGAGTGATTAATTTTGTACTTACAACATTTATTTTTAAAGATTTTTGAATTACAATGATACAAAAGTTTTCCGTGATACATTTCATTCCATTGCTGTAATCTGTAACACCTGAGGGTATAATTACATTAATCCTCAGGGGGGTACACGCTTACTTTGTGTACCATGTGTTTGGCAAGCACAAGGAGCCCTAGCTAACATGGTATTTGCTTATACAACTTTACACATTGGTACTATATTTCTCTAACACAGAATTACACAGCTATCTGATCATTTAACTGAGAGAGTGAAACATGTTTTTTTACTACGTCAGTGACAGATGTTTATGTAATTACACCGTTGGATAACTTCACACTGATGAAATTGTATTTTGTCTGTACTTTGTGAACTGTTCATATATTTTCGGAACCATTGTGATACTATGAGAGCTTTGAATGATGTATTTGGTATGGGATCACGATTTTTAAAGTACGTTTGAGGCAGATGACACTTTTGACATGAGCAGAGAATTTTTTTTAGGTTTTGAAATTATTGGAGAAAGCTGTGACGATTTTGAGATTTGACTGAGGTGTTATTATGTTATTTTTACGACGGCGATGTGTATTATGCTGTTGAGGTATGTTTATGATCAATAAGCTGATGCTATATGAGGAATCTGGTTATGCTACATATTTATAATGATGAAATATTGAAGAATGTCGACGAATATGTATATGTGTAATAAGGTAAGGAATAATGAGTAGTTGTTAGGGACGCTGATTTGTGAAAAAGGATGTTGGAAACCAAGAATCGTACTTTCAGAGTTATGAAATGTGTGTAAATGCGTGAATGTATTACAATGCCGACGTAAAATTTTTGGGACACTGTTATATTTACAGGATTTTGTTTCTACACGTTTGTAAAGCAAATTCTCAACCTGTGAAATTTTTTTATATGAGACTGTCACTGCTGTCGTAAATATTTCGGTAAGAAAGTTAAGTGACCTTCACATAATGCGTCATGGGCGCCCAGCTGTGCCACCTGCCTGAAGAAAAAGCCATTAGGTGGAGAAAAAAGAGGCCATTAACCTCACTATTGACATTCCTTTATAGAAAGAATCGCGAATATGACACGCTATTACTTGGAAACATATGATTATACTGTGGAGTACATACTTTGTGCTACTTACTGATATGCTTATGAACTGATGGGAAATATTCTTACATCTGCACACTTGATTATGACAAGTGACTTTCTACGAGATTTGAGAGAATTTCTATTAACTTATGAAATGCCACATGACTATTGAATGATATTTTTATGCTTTGCTTTACATTGTTGCTTATTTCATTTGATATCTGGTTTCCAGCTGTGTTGCAGCATTGGTTTTATAAAATAAAATTTAATGCATTTGCTAATGTGAACACTCTCTGTCAACAGACCTATTAAATAAGAATTTTATGATCCACATTCTTCGAAAAAGGAGCACTTGGAAAGGAAAGAACAATAAGAAGGGATTAATAACAGTAACTGTATAAATAATTTTCTTTTCAACTACTTGGTAATTTTTTGGTAGAATAACTTGTTGTGGTGCACCACTTTAATGACATAGACATTAAGATGTGAATATACATTTCCCTTATCTGCACTGTTGTCTTTAGTGTACTATTTTTTCTGCTTGTGGGTTTGTCATGTTTAGATATGAGTTATTGCATTTGCTGCTGCTGTTTTCCAGGCATAGTGCTACTGAACTTCACTTTGTATTACTCTGTTAAGCCAGTTTTACTACTGATTTATTTTTCTTATTTGCTGCACATTGCCTTATATTAGTTGTAATGTTGCATTTGCTTTGCTAATTAATATATATTGCTGCTTGCTTTGCCAATTTCCATTTTTTTGTCATTGCTGTTTGTGTTAATTGTTTTGTGCTGCTGCATTGCCTCATCCCTTAGTTTAGCATTTGAGCTCAGTAAATTTACGTTAGCTTAAGAGGGGGTAGGCTATATAAGAGAATGAGTTGTGATGAATTGGAAGAAATGCACTGACAAGCTATAAAAAATAGTGAAATAAGAGGAAACATCTATGAAATGAAGTTTGGTGTTGGACTGCAGTACCAAATGTTACACTGAAAACGAACCCTGTCCTTACCTTTTGTATGATTCCACTATTTGTCTGTGTACCTTGTGTATTTGTGTTTTTCCTGTCTTTGTGTGTTTAGCTAATAAGTCTTATGTTGTAGAATTTTTCTGATACTCAGCTACATTCACTATGATGAGGAATACTCTTATCATCAAATATAAGTTGCATTTATAATATGTTATTTACTTTGTAAAGATGTTCAGACATTATTTATTCTGTTCTGTATCAATGCCCATGTGTGAAATTAATGTTTCGAAAACTATTCTCATTATTTTATGTATTTACTTATGTCATAATTCTTGTAACCTTGATGTATGTATTTATTTCTCTTCTTTTGTAAACCCCGTATTACTACAAATTTTATCTGTATTGTTATCTTCTTTAATGATGTATTTTGTAACTTTGTAATAGTATTCTTATGTTGTAAATTTATAATTATATAGACACCAGTTCTTCAAATTAAGTTTCATTTCACTGCACACAGTTCTGTTGGTCATAGTATATCCACAATATGTGAGAAGTTGGGACTGTTAGTGTTTGCACGTGTGTTTGGTCCTAAGGACAATTCCAAAAACTTTGTGAGTAAGCAAGTGGTGGTTTATGGACTTGCTATATTGTCCACAAGACTCTTCGATGGTGATTGTGCACCTGCACAGTCGCAGCAGATGGCTGCTGGCCGTCTCTACAAGGACTACAGTGGATCTGCACCTTTGATGGCCCCACCAATACCATTATTTCTACAAGGACTGCAGTGGGTCTGCACCTCTGGTGGCCCATCAATACCACAATCTCTACCAGGACTACAGTGGGTCTGCTCTGTGAAGACCTACATACCAATATTCTTCAAAACTTCGACTTACTCTGCTGTGGGTTTGCTCTGTTGTGGACCATTACCTGCCTGCAAGTCAGGAGTCAGCACTGTCTTTCTGTTGGAAGGACAACACTACTTCTTCAAGACAGCATGGAACTCCACTATATCCATGTGCATTTTCTTTTACTGCTCAGACTTTGTGCATAAAATTGTTATTAATACTGTGATGAATGATCAGGACTGTCCTTATGGACTGCGAGAAAATTTTAGCTTTTGACCAACATTGTATCGATGAGTGTGTGGATTTGATATGTTTGCTAGCGTTAATATAAAATTTTGAAACAAATCTGTATTGGCCACTGCCCAAAACAATTTGTAAAATTTTTTGTTGGGAGCATGGGGGCTACGTAAGTAGGCTGTTTAGGTTTTTATATTGGTAACACCACGTAGCGCTCTGTATGAAAATCACTGTCTGTGCTGTGTGCAGTCTGTGGCTGGTTGGCATTGTTGGAATATGCTACTGTAGTGTTGGGCAGTTGGCTGTTAACAGCGCGTAGCGTTGCGCAGTTGGGGGTGAGCCGCCAGTATATATATATAATGACTTTTGAACACTATTAAGGTAAATACATTGTTTGTTCTCTATCAAAACCTTTCATTTGCTAACTATGCCTATCAGTAGTTAGTGCCTTCAGTAGTTTAAATCTTTTATTTAGCTGGCAGTAGTGGCGCTCGCTGTATTGCAGTAGTTTGAGCAACGAAGATTTTTGTGAGGTAAGTGATTCATGAAAAAATATGGGTTATTGTCAGTGAGGTCCATTCTTTTGTAGGGATTATTGAAAGTCAGACTGCGTTGCGCTAAAAGTACTGTGTGTTAGTTTAAGCACAGTCATGTATAATTTTTCTAAGGGGACGTTTAAACTAACCTTAACAGTTTGACGCACACAGAAGGATTGTTAACTCTCCTACTTAATTTTTTAATTGTCGTGTAGCAATGTCAAACACTCTCTGTGCCACTGCTCTCGACCTCACGTCGACTTCGCGTTGTTGCACCGACGTCATGATCCTCTCAGCCCATCACAATGCAAGATGTGCTCAAAAGTGTTCGAAATATTTATCAGTGGAAAGCCAACGCTAAACTACTAGTCTGTGTGTGTGGCATCATAACGTATTTGTTGGAATCGTGCGAATTGGTAGAAGTAATGATTTCACGACTTGTTAATGGCGTCATAGCGAATTGGCACTGCAGTTTTACTAATTTCCAACCGAAGATACTGTAAGTTTCATGAGTACCACTCAGAGACTGATAAACCACTGATAACCCACCACTACATTACCGGACTGTTTACGTTTCAAAATGAGCGCATTGTTAGAAATACGAATGATATCATAGAAAATTTCTGCTGCTTGCAACCAAAGATAATGTGTATTCGAGAAACAGCACACAACTACAAAATACAGACCTAGAGAGCTGGCCAATGTCTCCAGAGAAAAGAGTCTTGCGTACACGGTAGAATACCCCTCTAACGCTGACGTGTGGAGTATAGAATTGATCGCAAACCGCTTCACACCTGGCAGCAGACAGATCCCAGTACGAAGGTGTATACGTGTGTGCTGCAGCGCAGACGAACGCCAGTTGCTCCTCTCCCTAATTTCACTCTGTCTGGACAAATCATAATCCAGCTTTCAAAAACTTGCACTTATGCTTAGACGATGTCAGTACCGGTCAGCCAGAGTAAAAAGCCGTGTAACACGATATACCCTGTCATGTAACCATTGGTGAGTGTTTGATATTTCTGGAAGGCGCATAAAACATTCAAGTAGGAGAGTTAGCAATCTTTCTGTATCCATCAAATTACTGTTTAGCCTGGAGATTCCTTCAAACTTGGGCAGGAGTGGCCCTATTACTGTATTTCCCTCATACTAGTGAACAGTGATGTGTACGTCAAGAGAAGTTTAGCGATAAAACACAATCCTGCAAGCACACTGACGGTGGGCTAGATTTCCAGCGCTCTTTGGCGGCATAAAAATGTATCGAGCATGAAATAATTTCTCACAATATGAGTGTGCAACGTCAATATATCCAATATTCAAAACATATGTATGTGCTTTGGATTGTTTCCATTTCTGTGTGAGTCTTATAGTGACGTTACACACCCATATATATACGCCACACAAATGACACTGAGCAATAGCCATAGCGCAACGACATATGTCTGCATACGAAGTCATTAACTCACAGAAGTCACGGTATCTATCTCGCTGTATAATAAAATGCGACCTCTGGAAGCTGCAGATTTCGCACACTTTCGATAAGGCGATTCTCCAAAGATGCACGTGCAAATACAATTCATTTTCCACAAGCAGCCATTAACTTGTGAACAATACACGCACTGCTGGAAAACGCTCCCCACATACCTGATAACGGTAAAATCACTGCCATTTCTTCTCGGTTCCTGCAACAACCTCGCGAGATCATTACCGTCTCTCGTGGAAGTGTACCATATCTGTACTTTGAACAGCCGACTGAGCAACCGGTAGGCCAGGGGAGTGCCTACAACTTAATGGCTCCAAGTAACCGCTGTAAATCTTCTACACATATATATACCAAGATGGTATTTGTTCTTTCGGGCATGCCCGAAAGAAGAGATACCATCAGTGACCATACAGCTCGTTAGAATGAAATTACAATGAAATGACAACCCTTAGCTGCTTACAGGCGTTGACATACGTCAACAGGGACAGATGAAAATATGTGCCCCTACGGGACTCGAACCCGGGATCTCCTGCTTACATGGCAGACGCTCTATCCATCTGAGCCACCGAGGACACAGAGGAAAGTGCGACATGTCCGAAAGAACAGATACCATCTTAGTATATATATAGTTAATGCTCACCGGCCACTTGACCATCTTATTCTTCTGTGCAGATGCACAAAAAGTGCCCGAACTCTTACGGGAATCGGCAACGCGCCGCGAGTAATGAGTATAATGGGAGAGGGCACTACGAATGTAGTTCGGGACAATACGTTGAGAATGGGAGTGTCACGGGAGGCGTGTCAGAGATAAATTCCTGCAGTCGCGCTATCCTCTGTGTCCTCGGTGGCTCAGGTGGATAGAGCGTCTGCCCTGTAAGCAGGAAATCCCGGGTTCGAGTCCCGGTCGGGGCACACATTTTCATCTGTCCCCGTTGACATATGTCAACGCCTGTAAGCATCTAAGGGTTGTCATTTCATTGTAATTTCAATCTTCTACACGTTGGAGAATCTCTATGGTTACGGTTGAGAAATTCCTTCCCCCTACCCAAGATCTCACTGTACAGAATACAGAGGCTACTCAGTGACTGGTAAAGAAAGAGGAGCTGGCGGGTTGTTAGCAGCAGGTGCTTGATAAGGCTGGCAGTGGTCATTTGCTAAGGACGTGTGACAGCCAATGGCCGCAGAATGCAGGTAGCTGCAAAACGAGGAAAAAGTATCTCGGATAATACTAGTAATGAAATACTATTAATGATAGAGGAGTTTTCCCTTACAGCAGGAGTTTGTTAAATCGATTTTACTAAGAAACAGCGTTCTGACACAAATTTGCGTTAACTTTTGTCATGTAGACCATTGTGATGGGGTCAGTAAATATATGTTTTGGTTACGTATCCTGTGGTGTGATCCATGTATTACAAGACATGTTCACAGACTGCTTTCCACAAAAAATATTAATAAAAAAATTATAGTCGAATTGTGTGGTTTATAATGTCCGTGGCCGCTCTTTGTAGCAGTAAATCTTCTTCTTGTTGCAGAAATTTGGTAGCACAGTCACACTAACGGTTGAGCAACGCTGGGCACTACCTTCCACACAGTGGCAATGAGATATGAGCAGTATGTGTACTGTCTGCATCTTCAGCTCCCTTTCCAACATATGTTCACTCTCCTCGCAAATAATCGCATACATGTTGAACTCAGAAAATTTCCCACAACTGGTACTGGCAGAGAGAAAATCGAAAAAATATTTTATGTAGGATAAATGGTTTCGAAAATTAGACAAACGTTAAGTAGTAGTACTAGGTGTTAATCTAAATCATGTAAATAAAAGTATGCCATTCATAATTTTTATTTAATTCTCTTGGTCGCAAATGTTTTTGAATAGAACTACCAGCATAAACGTCTTCGGAATCAACAATAGAGGTAAAAGGTAGTACATTACTCGTTGCTACATTAAGAGTAAAAATTCTCAGCTGTAGACATGAAAGCAAGGTTTAAAAAAAGTGGCTGACCAAATGAAAAATGTATTTGTCTTCTGACCGGTTAAAGCTGGTTAGAAGTTAACAAAACGTTCAAATAATAAAAACTGATAACAGAAATCATTCAAAAATTTAATACATTGTGATGGCTCTAAAATTCGTCTTTTAAAGTAAGATAATGGAATAAGTTTCGAGAATATGCATATTGTTCTGTGTATAATATTCCATGTATTTTTATTAGAACAGATGTAAAGTAAAACAAGTAATTCACAAGAGTATTTCATTAAAATAAATAGCAGAGAGCGTAATTTATAGTGGTAACATAACGCAGTGCGTCGCTCATTGAAGGTTGTTGCTTTATGCAGAAATCGGTATTCAGCCTGGAATCTCATTGAATGGAGTAGAAACATCCTCAGCGATGAACTTTGCTTCAAACAGAGTTCCGAAGACCAGTGAAGTGCCTACAAACGCCCCAAACAGAGGTGGGTTACCAACCTGACTGTCATCCTCTATACAGCGCGACAACTGGGGTGCCATTTCTTTTCGTTGTATGAACCCTTTCGTTGCCATCTGTACACCGGTATATGGATGATGTCTTACGCCCCATTTTGTTGCCCTCCATGGCAAACTATCTACTCAGATTCCCCAGTGGTAAAAGATAAAGACGGGTAGAGGTAGCTCGAATCTCATTGGACCAAGGTGAGGGGAGGAGAGGGGGTGAGAGAGGATGTGGGGAGAGGAAGCAGTTTCTCTGGGTGACTTTAATCAATTGCCACTGATTCCTTAATGGGGAAAGAGTGCAGGGGTGGGAATAAATATATGTTTCCCAAGTGTGTAGTCTGACACTGGAAGTCCTTATCAGTGACATTGAGAAAGGGTCGTTATCCGTCTTAGAACTGGCACTGAATAACTAGTCCCAATCAGTTACAGTATTACAGTAACACCGGAAGTGATGCGTCACCCGACGTATACCTGTCTCTGAATACCCACAGCCATCTTGTTGATGTAGCACTCGATCAAGATGCAGGACAGTCAAATAACTCGAAAAAACTACTTTCTGTTAACTACATTTTCTCTCTGGTATCGTACCATCCAATGTAAGAGGTAATGTAACTCTGTAGACAGTGAGAACTATATGAATCTCTGTCCATATGACCAGTGACCATCGACCATGTGTGTCGAGATGCAAGCACGTGCTGTTATTGCGTTTCCTGCAGTCCAAAGACGGGTTTGATGCAGCTCTGCACGGACGTCATTCAATCGCCAGCCTCTTCATCTCTCAATAACTACTGCAACCTACATAGAGTTGAACTTTTTTACTGTAGTCAAGCTCAGTTTCCCCTACAACTTTTATCTTCCATATTTCCCACAGTCACGAAATAGACAAGTCCTTATCACCAGGTTGCGCCCTATCAATCCATCCTTTATTTTAGTCAAGTTATGGAATAAATTTCTTTCCCTTCGAATACGATGCAATGCCTCCTCATCCGTTATCCGCTCTATCCATACAGTCTTCAGCAATCTTCTGTAGTACCATCTTATATAACACCACACTTCAAGCATTCCTCCTCTTGTCTGAACTTTTTGTCGTGCTGATGTTACTTCTGTAGGAACCTAAAGAGTAATATATGTACTATAGAATGGCAAAATTTTACAGTTTAGAATCGTAAACAACATTAATAGTAATCGCACTCTGGTAGCTGACCACGATGTACTGAACTTCATTGTAAGTCAACAAAGATATTTGTTTACTGATTAAGCAAGAACTGTGTGTCCCCAAATCGACTTCAGTATTTAGAGCCGGAGCTATGTAGTGTTACAAGGTCAGGAAGGCAAAAGACAAAAACAGTAAAATTAAACTAAGGAGCCTAAACTGCAATTTTATAGCCACTAATTGTTGTGCATCGTATGTAAGTCCGATCAGAATGCAAGATCATTCAGCAGCAGATATCTGACGCATCTTGTTCTACGTTGGTAATTGCAGGAGCAGTGAGCCGTACCTACACACAGTCATGAACTTTCGGTGAACCGCGACAGTGTCTCGCTATTGCGATAGTTTGGCGGGTAGCAGCGGCAAACTATTCGCTTCTACGGGAATGGCGCAGGCGGTTGCGGGGCACGCCGTACCTCCTAATTGGTCAGGAACTTCACCTTTCACATTCCCGTTTAGCAATAATATTCTGACGCTCCGCTGAGTCTGTGAAATTGCAATTATGCACTCTAATTGGCGACGTATTGACGTCACTCTCTACTCTGCATTTAACTGGTTGAGCGACAGTTCTGCAAGTGGTAGTTCCGGCTTCAGGTTCGTGCACTGAAAATTCTAGAGCGAGACGAGTCGTGGACACACACTGATCACTGTCTAGTTACCTTGGTGAAAATTCATCTGAATTCGTGCTGAATATTGCTGCACTGAGCGGGTAACCTCTGCGTTATCAGTACATTGTGAAACTTTCAAGTCCATTAGGATAATTTGCAAATTATAAGAAACAAATTGTAGGTTCAGTGTAAGGTGGTTGTTCTATCGCTCAAGATACCAAAGGTTGATTTGATACAGTCCGGTATCCCTTGTGAGCTATCATCTTGATTTCTGCACTACTAATGCTTCATACATCGTCGAAGATGTTCCTTATACGCTCATACGAAGACCTGTCCCAGTGAAACGTAATAAAGTATCGTTACTTTTCATTTCATAACTTTCTTCATCAAACATATTTTCCTACTGACTCGGTTTTTGACATTTTTATTAATTACTACATCACCTCGTCAGATTATCTTTCAGTAGCTTCGTTCGTTTCTGTCTTCCTCATTGTTCAAATTGTAATAGTCCGTACAAGGACCTGGGAACCTCTCTGGCCACAGGAGTACTGCAACATACGCAGGCATCAGCCATGTGTGGACGATACTGCCACATGAGAGGTAACACACGAGGAAGTATTGTCCGAGACGTACCAAGGTGCCGTCCAAGGTCCCTCAATCATTAACAGCCATAGCCTGAAGTCATACCCGATGTCTCCCAACACCAGGACACCAGCAGTGACATCGCTGTGTCTCTCCAACACATTGTAAGTGTGGGACCACTCCCCAAGTCGCCAACACACTCGCTGACGTTGCTCACTCTTGGTAGTACAAAACTGTGATTCATCGTTTAACACAGTGCGATGCCATTCATCAGCAAGCCACGTTTTCCGGTCTCGGAATCACTCGAAAAGCAGCCATTTGCGTTTTGTGGTTAAGGGCAGCCTATACATGGGACCGTAAGTCCTAAATCTAGCGGTCGCTACTCTCCGTCATGACACAGAAAGTGGGAAGTAGTCCATTACTCGTTCTTGGATGGCAAGCGTAGATGTGAGGTGATTAAGATGTGCTTGGTATACATTGTGGTGATTCTTCTTTGTATGGTCCGAGAGCCGACCTAAATTTGACGAAAAACATCCACGTTTCCTTGCAGTCCAACATCGGGCCATCTTGTAGCTTACGCTCTACATGTACAGGGCGTTTCAAAAATTACCGGTATATTTGAAACGGCAATAAAAACTAAACGAGCAGCGATAGAAATACACCGTTTGTTGCAATATGCTTGGGACAACAGTACATTTTCAGGCAGACAAACTTTCGAAATTACAGTAGTTACAATTTTCAACAACAAATGGCGCTGCGGTCTGGATGTCCAGATAGCGTGATGCAGTAATCGCTTCGGATCTGAAAAATGGGCCAATGATTCCTTTGGAAGAAATGGCGGCCCAGACCAGTACTTTTTGAGGATGCAGGGACGATGGGACTGCAACATGGGGCTTTTCGGTTCCCCATATGCGCCAGTTCTGTTTATTGACGAAGCCGTCCAGGTAAAAATAAGCTTCGTCAGTAAACCAAATGCTGTCCACATGCATATCACCGTCATCAATCCTGTGCACTATATCGTTAGCGAATGTCTCTCGTGCAGCAATGGTAGCGGCGCTGAGGGGTTGCCGCGTTTGAATTTTGTATGGATAGAGGTGTAAACTCTGGCGCATGAGACGATACGTGGACGTTGGCGTCATTTGGACCGCAGCTGCAACACGACGAACGGAAACCCGAGGCCGCTGTTGGATCACCTGCTGCACTAGCTGCGCGTTGCCCTCTGTGGTTGCCGTACGCGGTCGCCCTACCTTTCCAGCACGTTCATCCGTCACGTTCCCAGTCCGCTGACATTTTTCAAACAGATCCTTTATTGTATCGCTTTTCGGTCCTTTGATTACATTAAACCTCCGTTGAAAACTTCGTCTTGTTGCAACAACACTGTGTTCTAGGCGGTGGAATTCCAACACCAGAAAAATCCTCTGTTCTAAGGAATAAACCATGTTGTCTACAGCACACTTGCACGTTGTGAACAGCACACGCTTACAGCAGAAAGACGACGTACAGAATGGCGCACCCACAGACTGCGTTGTCTTCTATATCTTTCACATCACTTGCAGCGCCATCTGTTGTTGAAAATTGTAACTACTGTAATTTCGAAAGTTTGTCCGCCAGAAAATGTACTGTTGTCCCAAGCATATTGCAACAAACGGTGTATTTCTATCGCTGCTCGTTTAGTTTTTATTGCCGTTTCAAATATACCGGTCATTTTTGAAACACCCTGTATATGTACATACATACTCCGAGATCCAGCGTATGGTGCGTGGTGGACGGCACACTGTACCACTTCTTTCTGTTCCACTCACAAACAGAGCAATGCAAAAACGACTGTCTTAGGGACCTCTGTACGAACTCTAATCTCTCTAAACTTATCTTTATAGTCCAAACGCGAAATGCACGTTGGTTGCAGCAGAATCACTCTGGCGGTGTTTTTGGCATCGCCCTTCGAATTCCTGGCGCCACTAGCTCGATCTGTCGTGTGATGTCCCTCTGGTTTGCGGTCACTAAGATCTTTGCACGAGGTTGTTAATGGGGGACGGGGCGCGTTGTGGCGTGGTGAGTTGTGGAGTGGCAGCGGAGCGAGGGGGACGGTGTGAGAGGTCTGCCCGGCCACTAAGGCGAGCACTTCCGCAAGCGCCTTCGGCAGAGAGTCTGGTGAGTGGTTGCTGGGCGTATTTGTGGGCCGATTTGAGTCCGTGATCGGTTTAGAATGGCGATTTAGAATGCGTAGCCTGGCTAGCCAGCTCAGGGACGTGGCACACAGATGAGAGAGTCGATACCAGTCTCGCTTTGCTCAATTCTGAGTCCCCTTTGGAACTGGCAAGCTTCAGCTTCGATTGGCCGGCCGCTGGTGGCCGAGCGGTTCTGGCGCTACAGTCTGGAACCGCGCGACCGCTACGGTCGCAGGTTCGAATCCTGCCTCGGGCATGGATGTGTGTGTTGTCCTTAGGTTAGTTAGGTTTAAGTAGTTCTAAGTCCCATAGTGCTCAGAGCCATTCGAACCATTTTTTTTTCAGCTTCGATTCGTGAACTTCAGTTATGGTTTGGATTTTGAAGACTTAGCTGTTATTAAAGAAGGCCTGCCTGTTTTCTATTTGGTAATTTTGCTTAACTGAAGCTGTTGTTATTGAAGACCTGCCTGTTTTCTATTTGGTAATTTTGCCTAACCTGAAGCTGTTATATCGATGGCTTTGCCTGTTCCCTTTTAATTAAATTAAGAGCTATTTAATAAGCTGCAATAGCTGAAACACTTATTAATCAAGGACTACCTTTTTTAATTGCCGTATTATTGAGATCTGGTATCTTACTTAATCTGTGTTGTAATTAACTGAAATTGTGATTGCCAAAGGCCTACCTGTTTCAGAGGTATTTATGTCAATAAGGTAGTAACAGCAAATGACACATGATGGTACATGGGCCCTAATCTTTCGCCTTACCTCCTTTTATCCACAGTGGTAGATTTCGGTTATTGCTGCATATTGAATTCCTATCTAAGTTACTGAGAGTTTTAACAATGGGTAATGGAGGTCATCTTTACCTCTAGTGGTGTAGGTATGTACATCACTGTTCTTCTTAAATTGCGATGGATTATTTATGACGAATTTCATTAGTAAAAATATGTGTTGTGACTGCGCAGATAACTGCCTAGCTCCTTGAAGAGGAACCTATAAGACATCACTGGTGATCTCCACATTTTTATCTTACTACTCGCTTTTGTGCAATCAGTGCTTTCGTTCTGCGTGATGAGCTGCCCCAGGTAATTATTCCATACGATATTATTGAGTGAAAATATGCAGAATATTTCAGGAGACTGATACGTTTGTTTGCAAAACTAGTAATTATACGAAGAGCAAAAGTAGCTAAACTTAATTGTTTACTAAGCTCAGTTATATGCTTCTTCTAGTTCAAGTTTTCGTCAGTATGTAAATCTAAAAATTTGAAGCATTCTACCCTACTTACTGACTCCTGCTCTTGTGCTACATAAATTGTTGGTATGACTATAGTTGCTGTACATAACAGAATGTAGTGTGTGTTTTTTTAATTTAGGGGGAGTCCATTTTCAGAGAACCACTCAATAATTCTGTGCAAAATATTGTTCAGTAAACAACCTGTTACTTTCTCTCTATTGGGATTCATTATAGCACTAGTATCGTCTGCAGAAAGTAGCGGTTTTGCTTTTTGCATGTTAGATGGAAGATCATACACATATAAATGGAATATCAGTGGACCATAATTGACCCCTGTGGGACTCCCTTTGCGGTTTTAATCCCCCCACTAAAAATTTCTAACTCTCTGACTTTGTTTGAATTATTCATGACAACGTTTTGCGCTCTGTTTGTCAAGTATGATACAAACCACCTGTGTGAAAAGCCATCAATTCCATAAAACTCTCTCGAATTCTGAGATACTGAATCTAAGGCCTTGGAGAGACCACAATAAATACCAGCATGCGATATATATTATTATTAGGATTTGCACTATTTGATGAGTGAATGTATTAATAGAATTCTCAGTTCAGCAACCTTTCTGGAATCCAGACTGTGATATGCTAAGTAAATTCTTTCCAGCCAAGTGGCGCGACTACTCTTGAGTACATTACTTTTTCGAATATTTTGGAAAAAGATATCAGTCAGAAAACTGGACGATAGGTGTTTGGTTCACTCTTACAACCTTTCTTAAGAACATGTTTAATAACTGCATAGTTTAAGCAGCCTGGAAGAATTCCTCGTGCCAGTGATGCATTACATATATCACTGAGGACATAACTTTTTTGATCTGGAACAGCTGTTCAGAATTCTGTTTGAAAATTCATCAGCATCACAAGACCTTCCGGTTTATAGACAGATAAACATGTGACTCCACGAGTCGATGAACGAGAAGTGATTGTCTTCATATCCGTTGAGAGGAAAACAATTTAACGTCCAAAAAATAAAATTATATACATAAACCTTCTCTTTAAACGGATCACAGGGGACAATATCTCTAAATTATGTCACTGTAACATAAAACTGCTACGCTAAAGGCGTAAAAAGTAAAACTGAGATATCACACGCAATAGGGATATAATATTAAATCCCCAGTACACGCGCAAAGATTTATTCAGGGCCGTCTCGAGCGCATGGCGAGATAAGCCCTGGCCGAGGGTGCAGGCAGTGAAGGGACACAAAATCGGATAAGTAAAGAGAAAGAAAAGACATTTAAAAACTAAACGAGAGAATTACGTGATTCCTCAACCCTCCGTGTTCCTGTCTTCTGGCTATATAAAAAAATCTTACCTCTCAGCCGACGACTGTAAATGCATGCTATTGTCACAGTGTTATTTCTACTTAGTCATTTCGTCAAAGCAGCTTGCTGAAGAAAAAACTATTACTGAACAGATGTCTAACTGTATCGTGAGTTATGTGACATCGGTGCGCTCTCCTCACACAGCTTCTGCCGACACAACTTGCTCACGTTAACAATGTAGATCTTGATGCAACTTCGCCACCGTATTGTGGGATCTCAAGCGTTGCAGAGATGATGCTTAGGTCAATACGCTATTTGACTGCAGGGATCAGGTCTTTGCAGACCGAGGACTGGAGCCAGACAGGTGGAGCTAAAGTACTTTATACAGTAGTATTTAACAGAGTAAAAATTGCAGTCGAAAACCGATCTCATATTTATCAAAACATTTCATCTGACTTTAATTTCCTGTCACGAAACGCCTGAAGTGAAAGCCCAGTGTCTTGAAAAATGTGAGCTTGTTATGGCGCCAACTGTAGCAGAGATATTGATACAGGGCAGCTAGGTAGAGTAACTTAACCTTCTAAGCGAAAGAGCACATTAAGGCATTGAAACGGATTCCCCTTTGGATATTATGACGGTTTTTCAGCGTTGGGTTAAGGGATGGTAGCCAAAACATACAAATAACTTTGACAAGGACTGCAGTATATTGAGTTAAAGCAGACTGTTGACTCTGATATCTTATTCATAGGATAAAACAACAACTAATAAACTTGACCTCAATGAGTTTTCTGTGTTTAAAACAAAGAATAGTAAGTACAATTTTAATCCAAATAACATTTTTGAAAGGGATACAGTCTCAACTCTTAATTAGGACGTTTTTCTTCTATTTCTAATTAGTAATGTTTGCACTCTTTATAATTTATAATAATAAATAAAAATCTGTTCTTCTTCTCCTTTTACTTCTTCTTCATATTATTATTATCACTATTATCACTACTCTGTTTAATCATGCAATACTTTTAGATTCGTTTGCCTCATCTTACGCATGGCTCTAATTCTCTGTCTCTAGGATATGGTGTATTCTTTAATTTTCCTATGAATTCACTATTTTCTGTGTAGCCATCGCTGTTTGGAGTATTTACACATGCCCACAAAATTTTTAAGTTTTTCTTATCGAATTTTCAGTTCTTTCTCTACTAGCCTCGCTTGTTCTATGATCTCACCGACACACCTTTACATTTGCCGTACTTAGTGTTTAATTTTCATATGTTAAATTCAGTGCAGGTCAACTCATTTAAAAAGAAAGGGATTTGTAGGCCAGCCTTTTTATCGCATTCTTCGCGTATTTCTATCATATTGTTATGATTCCACTGTATACGAAAGATAAACAAGAGATATTTATGTCATCTTTAATCGTCCAAGCAGAATAAGTTTCCAGAGATTTGGAATTTTTAATTTTTTTCCGTTCCCTAAAGTTTTTATCTGTGATGAGACTGAGTATGAGTGTTGACAGTGGTGATAGTCAATATGCTTGAGTAACACATGCCTTAACTTCAAAAGATTG
The DNA here is from genome assembly GCF_023898315.1 of Schistocerca nitens. Taxonomy (NCBI): domain Eukaryota; kingdom Metazoa; phylum Arthropoda; class Insecta; order Orthoptera; family Acrididae; genus Schistocerca; species Schistocerca nitens. The sequence continues at coordinate 127,999,150 of NC_064617.1, read as the reverse complement.
TGATATTTAGGATGTAAATTTTTAGACCTTGTGCCCGGGAATATTTGGTTAATGAGGCTTAATATCTTTTGATCTACCCATGGCTTTGTAGGATATCAAATAGAGAACATTGGTCAATCATGTGTGTCTTCTTCAGGTAGATGAAACTGTAAATGATTTGAGCTTCTTCTGTTTGTCTTATTACTTCTATATTGTTTTCTCTTTTTAGGCAGAACACCCTAGAAAACTCGCTCGATATTCGCTGCCCTCTTGTTGACTGTGCTTGTACTCTTAGTAGTTCACGTGCTGAGAACATCTTGCGTGTTTCTTCGAAGGCGAGGGTTGCCTCTTTAGTAATTTACGACTTGCTTGCGGAGTGTGTGGATGAGTACGTACTTCCAGTCTTCCGGGAATTTTCTAGTGTGTGAATTGTGTGAGTTTTTGAAGCGTGTTTCTCCACCAGTGCTTCAATAACGCAGTTATGATACCATCTTCCCCATGTGTCCTGCCGTTTTTGAGTCTATGGATATGCTTGTAGTTTTCATCCTCGTTGGATGGTAGCGGTTCTGGCTGTGTTTTTACCGTGATCTCCCTGGAAAATCTTGAAGGAGATTCCAGACAACTGATTAGCCCAGAGAAGGATCGAAATTGCTCCCTACAGTTGTGGTGATATGTCAGAGTTTACCTTCTTATTTTCTGGAACATAGATTCTGTGGCATTCCTGGATCATCTCACTGAATGTCCCGTAGAGGTCATTATAATTTAATATTGTTCTCTCAGTGATTCCTCATTGTCTGCCTGATTAATGTTGTCACCTGCTATCTGATCTCGGAAAAGTATTGCTTGGTCTCAAATGATGTTTTACTGACATGTTTCCAGCAGGACCTCTTTGGTTCTTCCAAAGTGTCTTCATCTGTTTAATCTCACCAAGGTTGTTTTTTGTTCTCTGTTCGAGTTTGTGTGTAATCTTGGTTTGTGACTATTCTATGGTGACTACCATTTTCTCCTGTCATTCCTCTTTTACATTAGTTTGTTCGCTCCTTTCTTGTATCTTGTTTTCCAGTAAATTTAACTCTACGATGTTGACAAGATACTCCTCCAAGTCGACGTTTGCACCTGTGCGGACTTGTACATCGAGAGCTTCTTTCTGAGAACGGTATGTGATAGCGACGTGATGGGTTTGCTACTCGCCGAGGTAATTTTACCTCAGGGGGGTCGACTTGATTTTCAAATTATTTTGGTGACAAAGCGGAATGAATCTGGGTTCGTTGTTGTTGGTCAGCTTATGTACTGGAAATTGGTACCGTTTGTTTGGTGGAACTTATCTAGGTGAAGCTGAGCCATGGCATCGCTTAGTAAGAGTCTTATATTTCCCTGTATACGAATCGATCAGCTGCTACATTACAAATGCAATACTGTTTTATTTTCTTTTTCTATGCAACTTCTAATTTATTTATTGCAATGATAAATTTAATGTTCTATGTGAATTATTTTACTAAATGTAGCGTAATTAAATAATACTTTTCAGTTGTATGAATAGCAAACACTACATAGACAAACATGAAATGATAATAGATGGTCCAGTTTTGGATATTCCCACTTTTATAAAATAGCCTTCCTCTCTGCGCGGAATCTGAAGTTCCAGATTTCTCAGAGTTTTTATAAATTGCAAAGAGGAGCTATCCTTCACTGTTTCACGCCGTTGTTTTTATATGAAATAAACAGTGCACTGGTTATTAATGACATCTCCTCAATTTCACATCTCGGCGGAGGTTCGAGTCCTCCCTCGGGCATGGGTGTGTGTGTTTGTCCTTAGGATAATTTAGGTTAAGTTGTGTGTAAGCTTAGGGACTGATGACCTTAGCAGTTATGTCCCATAAGATTTCACACACATTTGAACATTTTTTGAATTTAACACAAACAGCTTCAAACTACGAGTCTTAACTAAGATAACTGCTATAACGAATTTCACATATACTCTTCACTAAAACATTAGACGCATTTCGCTCTTGTAATTCCCTGTCTATCATAATACTTCAATTCAATTAAAATCAAATCCTGACGCAATCTGGTAGTGATACATCAGGTATACAAAGGTATGACTGACAATACAGGATTTGATTACACTGAGGTGACAAAAGTCATGAAACAGTGATGAGCCGCGGCGCGGCTCTCTGGAGCAAGACGCTATCGATGACTCCTCTGGTTGAGGCTGGCACTATGTGCGATCGCGAGCGCCTCCTGTCGGAGCGGGTCCTAACAAGGGAGGGAGTGCGAGTACGGGAGCCTGGGGCGGACAGCAGGGGAGAAGGGACATTGCGGCCGCACTCTGAGGCGACAAGGGAAGAGTTGTTGTGCACGGCCGAGAAGGGAGCGTTGAGCAAGGCGGCAGTCAGCATCGCTTTCCGGGGGACAGAGAGTTGCGGCAGTCCAGCGAGCAGACACCAGCTCCGGGAGCAGTGCTCCGGTTTGTGGACGTGACGTGGGTCGTATTTTGGCGCAGTATAGTTTGCTTGGTACGCATCTGCTGCTCCCTTTATGCCCACGTGTGTTGTTCTGTCCGTATGTGCACTGAAAAGGTTACGCTACAGCTGGAACAGTGGGTTGTGCTTTACGTTCATGCAACATGACTCATTTGTTTTGCTGCAGGCAGTTGTAATTTCGGAGATTCTTTTTTTTTTTCGTCGCGATTGTCTTAGCCCGGTGGTGCCTAGTATTCGAGAACAAGACAGCTAACGTGTGACCTGTTGTTTTGGGTTTTGGAGTCATGTTTGGGCAACCTAGTTATCACCCACACAAATGTATTGCTGCCGAGTGAGGTTAGTCCTAATCTTGTGGAACTGAGCTCTCAGTGACTGGCTCGTCTGCAAATTAATTAATTTAACCTTTGTGGCGTGTTGTTTTTTGCTTTCAATGGTGAATTTCTTGTCATTCATTTGTGTATGTCTCGCCGTTAATGATAACTGTGAGTAAGGTAGCAAGGTCTACAAGGGCTTGCGTATCGTAACTGTATTTTTGGCAACTGTTTAATTTCATTTCTTGTTTATCGGCCTGGTGAAAACTTATGCCAAGTTTACTAATTTCCGCCTATGGTCCGGAAGTTGGTTTGAAGGTAAATCCGTTTGTAAATCTTTACTGGACCTAACTGTTAACTGATCTTGCATTGAACTAATGCCATTATTAAATCGTTTCTTGAGTGCTACAAATTGTATTACCATAGACAAGGAGACAGGGCACATTGTGTGGTCGAGGGGTAGGCACGGTTGCTGCTTTCCGCGTGGCGTCTCGTCGCTCGCTATCATTTCCCGCGTTAGTACGGGAGGCGTGAGATTTGTTTGCTGGCGGTTGTATGGCCGCTAGTCAGCTGTGCCTGCTCCCGCTTCAGGGTGTGCCGTGTTTCGTAAGGCGTACGCCGACTTTCAGCCACTGTTACTCCTGTGTTGCTGTCGGTCGCTTACCGAAACGTTAGTCTGTTTTAGCACGGTGTCCACTGGGCCGTGACGATGTCGGTTGATGACCAGCGTTGGGGCGGTCGTCCGCTCTGAGTGGCTTCGGTCGCTTGGACTTGGCAGTTACCTTCTGGTCAAACAGATCAAACTTGTTCATTTGCTGTAAATTCCTAAGTAGTTTGTGAGAAAAGTTGTAACTCACCTTTTCATTATTTTACACAATTCAAGCATTTTGGCAAGGCATTTCCTATCAATGTCTTATTTAAATGAGAATTCTTTATTGGGGTTATTCACCTATCGAAGCTAAACATAAAATTTGTAACTTAGCTTTCATGATTTTACTTAATTTAAGCATTCTTGTAAAGCAGTCCTTTATCTACGTTTTATTGATTGGTAATTCTTTATTGGGGTTATTCACTGGTTGAAGGTTAACATATGTTTGTAACCAAGTTTATGTCCTTGCTTAATTGAGATTTGTTAAGAGCTTTATTGCTGGAAGATCATTAAAGCTTGGGTGCTTGTAATTGTGAATACTGTTGTCTGCCTATGTTGTGGGCTACCCTTCCACTTTCACAGCCAAGCTGTCCTATCTACCAGTACAAGTGATATTCATATATACAGATGGCGTTGGTATAAATTACCCAGGTGTAGAAGGGCGGTGCATTGGCGAAGCTATCGTGTGGACTCATGTTGAAAGTTAACCCTGTTGGGACTGTTTAAATGACTGAGCATGAAGTAAAATTTACTAACAACATTTATTTTATTAAAACAGGCACCAATTATGCTAAACAAGTTATTGATTGAATACCGTAAACATCTAACAGATGGGTCCAGAAGACTATGGCCAAAGATCCTGGGTGGCTAACGCTGATCAGACTTTGATTGGTCCAGTCTACGGTAGTTTCACCACACAAGTGCAGCTGAGAACAAGTGGCGATTGAGATCTGTATGCCCTGACAATGCCGGAGCGACAGTACGTTACCCTGTTTGCTTTGTTCCGTGATGTAACTTGCAGATGGCGAATGGGTGCGGCTGAGGTGAGACGTGGAGGTGGCACCTGTGAATCTACATCTACATCTACATCTATACTCCGCGAGCCACCTTACGGTGTGTGGCGGAGGGTACTTATTGTACCACTATCTGATCCCCCCTTCCCTGTTCCATACACGAATTGTGCGTGGGAAGAACGACTGCTTGTAAGTCTCCGTATTTGCTCTAATTTCTCGGATCTTTTCGTTGTGATCATTACGCGAGATATATGTGGGCGGTAGTAATATGTTGCCCATCTCTTCCCGGAATGTGCTCTCTCGTAATTTCGATAATAAACCTCTCCGTATTGCGTAACGCCTTTCTTGAAGTGTCCGCCACTGGAGCTTGTTCAGCATCTCCGTAACGCTCTCGCGCTGACTAAATGTCCCCATGACGAATCGCGCTGCTTTTCGCTGGATCATGTCTATCTCTTCTATTAATCCAACCTGGTAAGGGTCCCATACTGATGAGCAATACTCAAGAATCGGACGAACAAGCGTTTTGTAAGCTACTTCTTTCGTCGATGAGTCACATTTTCTTAGAATTCTTCCTATGAATCTCAACCTGGCGCCTGCTTTTCCCACTATTTGTTTTATGTGATCATTCCACTTCAGATCGCTCCGGATAGTAACTCCTAAGTATTTTACGGTCGTTACCGCTTCCAATGATTTACCACCTATGGCATAATCGTACTGGAATGGATTTCTGCCCCTATGTATGCGCATTATATTACATTTATCTACGTTTAGGGAAAGCTGCCAGCTGTCGCACCATTCATTAATCCTCTGCAGGTCTTCCTGGAGTACGTACGAGTCTTCTGATGTTGCTACTTTCTTGTAGACAACCGTGTCATCTGCAAATAGCCTCACGGAGCTACCGATGTTGTCAACTAAGTCATTTATGTATATTGTAAACAATAAAGGTCCTATCACGCTTCCTTGCGGTACTCCCGAAATTACCTCTACATCTGCAGATTTTGAACCGTTAAGAATGACATGTTGTGTTCTTTCTTCTAGGAAATCCTGAATCCAATCACAAACCTGGTCCGATATTCCGTAAGCTCGTATTTTTTTCACTAAACGTAAGTGCGGAACCGTATCAAATGCCTTCCTGAAGTCCAGGAATACGGCATCAATCTGCTCGCCAGTGTCTACGGCACTGTGAATTTCTTGGACAAATAGGGCGAGCTGAGTTTCACATGATCTCTGTTTGCGGAATCCATGTTGGTTATGATGAAGGAGATTTGTATTATCTAAGAACGTCATAATACGAGAACATAAAACATGTTCCATTATTCTACAATCGATTGCGGCCACGAAAGAAATGCAAAAATCTGACGGTCTAGCGATCAGTTCACTGTCTACCAGAGACCTGAAATCACGGTAGACTTCAGTGTGTGACATCCTCGTTCGCTGGTCATACCTAGGAACAATTTGGCTCACTTATATGACAGAGCGCACAAGGATACCAAACTAAAAGACTGGTAAACCAAAAATAATAAATGTGTCCTCGGCAGATGAGTAGGGCGGGATGTTAGAAGTCACACTGTCCGTACAGTAAGAACTTCACCACAGGCTCCCCAGTCTAAACTACTTGCAAGTGAAGTCAGTGTCAGGACGAGTGCCAAGCACCACACACACATGCCAGAGCTTCGACCAGGAGTGCTCTTACCAAACCATAGTCCAGCAGACAAGTGATTCGCATCTCCTCAGAAAAAAAAAATCAATTTTCCCATGAAGTGCATGAACGACGCCGCCTTCACACTGTCTTGAGCCAATCACAAGGCTCTAGAGGCGCTAAATCTCCTCTGTCACAAGACAGCACAAACTCCTGTCGAACCATGGCAAGAGCTGAGAAACCAGTGTTTCTGAAAAAAAAAAAGAAAGAAATCGCCAGTTATTGTTCTTTTTTTTTTTTAAGGTTTCATGGATGGGAAAGATGATTTTCTCTGACGTCACGTCACTTTCCACACCAACAAGTAAACAGATACAATCTTAAAGATCTGTATCTAAATAGCCTGTGCCTTGGAGCTTGTTAGTCTTAGCTATGAGGTGTAACAAAGATTTTATCTTAAATCAGTCGCCCCCAGCCCAGCCTTCCGCTGGTGCTGATGCAGATAGCTCGTCACTGTTCTGCTGGAGACCTGTCTCGAGGAGGGGCTGCCTTGTTTGCCCTGCACGGCTGTGGACCTGTCCGGCAGGATTTACTGAGGGATGGGCACGCCGCCAATTGCTTTCAAATCCAAACATGCCGTTTCTGCGACCTAAGAACCATAAATATATATCATGCTTTTAGCGCCCTACAAGCCTCCATCAGCGTCTGCTTAGGCGGTTAACTTTCTAGAGTCTCGTTCAAGTTGTGTAAGATTGTAACAAAATCTTTAATAATTTTCCGTATACGAGAAATAGGTGAGAGAGTAGCTTATTCTCTCTGACGGTGATTCATGTGAAAAATATTCCAACGTGATTATGGCTGCACGATGCGACCTAGCAGACTGAACGCAGAATGGTAGTTGGAGCAATACACATGGGGACATTCCAATTCGGAAATCGTTAGGGGATTCAATATATAGAAATCCACAGTGTCAACACTGTGCTGAAAATACCAAATTTTAGGCATTACCTATCACCACAGACAATGCTGTAGTCGATGGCCTTCACTTAATGACCAATGGCAACACCGTTCATGTAGAGTTGTCAGTGCTAACAAACAAGCAACATTACATTAAATAACCACAGAAATCAATGTGAGATGTACAGGGTGTTTCAAAAATGACTGGTATATTTGAAACGGCAATAAAAACTAAACGAGCAGCGATAGAAATACACCGTTTGTTGCAATATGCATGGGACAACAGTACATTTTCAGGCGGACAAACTTTCGAAATTACAGTAGTTACAATTTTCAACAACAGATGGCGCTGCAAGTGATGTGCACGATATAGAAGACAACGCAGTCTGTGGGTGCGCCATTCTGTACGTCGTCTTTCTGCTGTAAGCGTGTGCTGTTCACAACGTGCAAGTGTGCTGTGGACAACATGGTTTATTCCTTAGAACAGAGGATTTTTCTGGTGTTGGAATTCCACCGCCTAGAACACAGTGTTGTTGCAACAAGACGAAGTTTTCAACGGAGGTTTAATGTAATCAAAGGACCGAAAAGCGATACAATAAAGGATCTGTTTGAAAAATTTCAACAGACTGGGAACGTGACGGATGAACGTGCTGGAAAGGTAGGGCGACTGCGTACGGCAACCACAGAGGGCAACGCGCAGCTAGTGCAGCAGGTGATCCAACAGCGGCCTCGGGTTTCCGTTCGCCGTGTTGCAGCTGCGGTCCAAATGACGCCATCGTCCACGTATCGTCTCATGCGCCAGAGTTTACACCTCTATCCATACAAAATTCAAACGCGGTAACCCCTCAGCGCCGCTACCATTGCTGCACGAGAGACATTCGCTAACGATATAGTGCACGGGATTAATGACGGCGATATGCATGTGGGCAGCATTTGGTTTACTGACGAAGCTTATTTTTACCTGGACGGCTTCGTCAATAAACAGAACTGGCGCATATGGGGAACCGAAAAGCCCCATGTTGCAGTCCCATCGTCCCTGCATCCTCAAAAAGTACTGGTCTGGGCCGCCATGTCTTCCAAAGGAATCATTGGCCCACTTTTCAGATCCGAAACGATTACTGCATCACGCTATCTGGACATTCTTCGTGAATTTGTGGCGGTACAAACTGCCTTAGACGACACTGCGAACACCTCGTGGTTTATGCAAGATGGTGCCCGGCCCCATCGCACGGCTGACGTCTTTAATTTCCTGAATGAATATTTCGATGATCGTGTGATTGCTTTGGGCTATCCGAAACATACAGGAGGCGGCGTGGATTGGCCTCCCTATTTGCCAGACATGAATCCCTGTGACTTCTTTCTGTGGGGACACTTGAAAGACCAGGTGTACCGCCAGAATCCAGAAACAATTGAACAGCTGAAGCAGTACATCTCATCTGCATGTGAAGCCATTCCGCCAGACACGTTGTCAAAGGTTTCGGGTAATTTCATTCAGAGACTACGCCATATTATTGCTACGCATGGTGGATATGTGGAAAATATCGTACTATAGTGTTTCCCAGACCGCAGCGCCATCTGTTGTTGACAATTGTAACTACTGTAATTTCGAAAGTTTGTCTGCCTGAAAATGTACTGTTGTCCCAAGCATATTGCAACAAACGGTGTATTTCTATCGCTGCTCGTTTAGTTTTTATTGCCGTTTCAAATATACCGGTCATTTTTGAAACACCCTGTACGATGAACGTAGCCGTTAGGACAGTGCCGAAAACGTGCTGTTAATAGGCTGTGGCAGCAGATGACCGACGCAAGTACCTTTGCTAACAGTACGACACTGTCTGCAGCTCCCCCACTTAGCCCGTGACCATAGCGGCTGGCCCGTAGACGGCTGGAAAACGATGGCCTGGTCAGATGAGACCAGATTACAGTTGGTAAGAGCTGACGGTAGGGTTTGAGTTTGTGGCGGACCCCATGAGACACAGACACTGAGCAACCTGGTGTTGGCTCCATAATGGCGTGTGCTGTGTTCACATGGAATAAACGGTGTCCTCTGGTCCTACTGAGCAGATCACTGCCTGGAAACGGTTATGTTCGGCTACTTGGAGACCATTTGCGGCCAGTCGTGGACTTCACGTTCCCAAACAGCCTACTTGGAGACCATTTGCAGCCAGTCACGGACTTCACGTTTCCAACCAGCGATTAAATGTTTATGGATGACACTGGTCCAAGACACCGGGGCACAATTGCTCGCGATTGATCTGAAGAACATTCTAGAAAATTCGAGCTAATGGCTTGGCCAACCTGATTGCCCGATATAAATCCCATCGAAAATTTATGGAACATAATCGAGATGTCAGCTCCTGCACTAAATCCAGCACCGGCAACACATTCGCAGTTATGGACACCTATAGCGGTATCATGGCTCAGTAGTTTTGTAGGAAAATTCCGACTTGTTGAGCCCATGGCACGCCGAGTTGCTGCACTACACTGGGAAAAAGGACGTCTGACGCGATGAGTTTTGTCACCTAAGTGTGTATTGTCTTGATAACAACAGTGGCGCTCCAAGTTCCATGGTGGCCATGGTATTGTATCCCTGCTTTCGCCTCACATATCTGCTTCAGCACTTCTGGATACTCCATGGCGTCGCAAATATTTCTTCCACTCACTTGTGACTTCACCTGGCCATTCGGCAGTACATTTCATACATTCACATATCATTATCATTTTAAGGGGAGTAAAACTAACATGCTAACAGTAATAGACGAACTGTTACAAACACGTAAAAATGATTATTAACAGTGTATGAACAAAGGCATAGTACCGTAAATGAATGTACAGCGTAAATTTCTTTTACCCTATTTTATTAATCTTGTCATAAATCATCACGATGACGTCCCTGAATCTGTATCTCAGCACAACGTGCTCCTGTTTGTAGCGTAATTCATGCCGTTATGAATAAATTCGAATTTTGAACCCTGGTTGTGCAGACACAGACCAGGAAGATGAAAACTGAATGCAGCATAATCTGACATCGCTAAAGACAATCCCTAGGTGATGTACTCGCATCAGCGATATAATATTTACGGTAGCAGGTTTTGATGTTCAGCGATTTATTTACAGAGCTAAAATTATTTACATTTACGTTAAAAGTAGTGATATATACTACACGGCCCCTAATGACAATATGAATCGTACAACGTATTATCAGTGGAGATATTACATAGATCGTTAGTCCATTTATCACAAAACACGTCTGTATGTTCCTACATATTAATAACAACGCTGACAAGAATCGTGTAAATCAGGGTTTATAAGGCTAAGCTACCTACATGTTTAAAGATCAAGCTTGTAGTTTACAGTTTAACTTGTGGAAGTGAGACATCAACTTCCAGTGCGAAAGTCATTCAAAAACAGTCGGAACCCACCCGAGAAATTTATAGTGCATGCTAGAATAGAATCTTTCTTAACATTTCGGTAGGTTTCCCATACTTACTGGCTCTATAAGTGTGTTCAGTACGTAACACAATACAATAACAACACACGCCAACGATGGAAAAACTTTTTGCTGAAAATACCTTATGTTTTTTAGGGTGGGAAATTCAGATTGATACTTAAAAAACTTTATCACCCACCATTTCTTCACATTCTACATTTAAATTTATTAAATTAACGATTATTTAAAGAATTTAACAGCTTTTATAGAGTTAAAATAATTTTCAAAAAAGGTGTAATGAATGTAGATGACTTTGGTAACACTGCTGAAAAACATTTGGTGGCAAAATAACGTCGATTCAATTTTTGTGTTAAAAGATGGTGTGTTGTTTACTGTCAACCTAACCTCACTTTCACATTTTCTGTACATGCGCTCAGTACAATGGCTAATAGTGAGTGTAAAAACTCTGCTGACAATTTTTGTTACATTTGAGCTTCTGTAAAGTTTAGAAGGTAGGAGACGAGATACTGGCAGAAGTGAAGCTGTGAGGACCAGGCGTGTGTCGTGCTTCGATAGCTCAGATGGTAGAGCACTTGCTCGCGAAAGGCAAAGGTCCCGAGTTCGAGTCTCGGTCGGGCACACAGTTTTAATCTGCCAGGAAGTTTCATATCAGCGCACACTCCGCTGCAGAGTGAAAATCTCATTGACTGTGTGGCTGGTCCCGGCGGAGGTTCGAGTCCTCCCTCGGGCATGGGTTGTCCTTAGGATAATTTAGGTTAAGTAGTGTGTAAGCCTAGGGACTGATGACCTTAGCAGTTAAGACCCATAAGGTTTCACATTTGAAAATCTCATTCTGGAAACATCCCCCAGGCTGTGGCTAAGCCATGTCTCCGCAGTATCCTTTCTTTCAGGAGTGCTAGTTCTGCAAGGTTCGCAGGAGAGCTTCTGTAAAGTTTGGAAGGTAGGAGACGAGATACTGGTAGAAGTGAAGCTGTGAGGACCGGGCGTGAGTCGTGCTTCGGTAGCTCAGATGGTAGTGCACTTGCCCGCGAAAGGCAAAGGTTCCGAGTTCGAGTCTCGGTCGGGCACACAGTTTTAATCTGCCAGTAAGGTTCATATCAGCGCACACTCCGCTGCAGAGTGAAAATCCCATTCTGTAATATAATACATATTATTACCTTTCTAACTTAAATATGCATTTACAAAACAGTCTAAATAACGCATGCTCATACAGTACTGGCACACACATATGGGCATAGTACATAACGTAATCCATAGTGTAGTTACTGGATACTTTCTGCATATGTCTTGTGTGTAGCTGTTAAGAAACTAATCAAGTGAGTAGTATAGTGCAAATCGCTACGGCGTACAAGCGCTGTAATAGACATATGTGGAAAGGCCGCGCACAGAACCGCGGTTTAAGGGGGGTGGGAGGGAGGGGGTGAGAGGCTGGTCTTGATGCGCGATTCCTGTTTGAACTGAGAACCTGGGGTCAAAAGTTTTTTATTTAGCCAGGACCAGATGCCATTTTGAATGTCATTCGAACGTCTGTCTTACAGTAGACAACGAATCGGAGCTGGTACTCAGGTAAATTCTGCAGTTCAATAAATTCATTTTGAGAAAGATTTTAGTTGCGCTGAAATTGATGGACAGCTAATGACACCATTTGTACATGTGCAAATGCAACACAAGTCACCCTCATTCAGATATTACGTGCAAAGCATCATAGCAGGAAAAAGGCGAGAATGTGCAGAGCAGAGTTAGGATGTAAAAGGAGAAAACAATCTTTTCGTCTTATCTGACAGGTTGAAAGACATTTAAATCAAAATATCTTGACAAATTACCCTGCTTCCCCAGCGCAGAGAGTTCTCTAAGCTTCAAGGTGTTGGCACACCTGCATCGTACAATTTATAGCCTAAAGTTTCTGATCCTTTGTCCAAACTCCAGTCGTAGTAAACAACATACAATCTCACACGGCTGAAGAGCATACATATGACAATGAAAAAAGTTTTTCTGGGGTAGGGGGCAGAAAATTTTTGGGGCTGGATCTGTTCTTGTAGGTGCTCTAAAACGGATTTTTAGCTTTCAGGATAGAGTTTTTGCCGATGGTACGAGTTCGCCTCCAAACCCAATCCCACTGTTACAGGCGCTATGAGGGTGTAAGAATAAATAGACACAAGTTTGTTTGCTTCCATAGAGTGGAATGAATCTAGAATAGGATGTATCAGAGAGTTGGGTCATCTATAATAAGAAGTATAGCTTTAATAACGCGTTGTGTCATGATGCGCATGACTAGTACCATGGTGGATGGCGTGATGGCCTGTGTCATGTAATACGGCATGACATCATGTGACATGTTACTTTACTTGACAGGCTACATTAGATTACATAGCTTGGGCACTATTACTAACAACAGCGAATACGTCCAAACATTTTGATTTAAATGTTTTTGAAGCTGCTAGACAAATGGAAAAGCTTGCCTCGTTCTTTTACGTCTCCAACTCTGCCCAGAGCATATTCGCCTTGTACTGTGTACGATAGGAGCATTTTCCATTGTGGTGTAATTATGATCGTAATGTAAGTGAAATAGATGTGGTCGGGTAATTTATACTACAAGGATTAATGAAGTTGTATGCTGGATTCCAAAAGTTCAGGAAAGACAGACACGCGTGTGTAACCGAACGTGTGTAGGAAGCACATTTTAAGACATGTAGGTGGACGATGGGTTTGTTTACATATAGAATGTATGTTAGGTGCTTTCACTGAAATACCAAAGATGCGTAGAGTGTATATTCTCACTTCGGCAAGTATTGTTACTGAAAGAAGGAATGCTGTGGACTTGGACTTATCCACGGTCTCAGGGTATCTCATGGAGAATCACCGCAGCACATAAGGGAATTAAATCTCGCCAGCTTACCTGGGGCTGCTGATAAGCCAATTTCCCGTTATACTAATCTCTCCGGGAATGCATATAGCACAGTAATGACTGCGAATGTCGGTGGAAGCTTATGACAGTTCCTCTGAAAATACATCCAGTTCATCAGTCAGTCCCTTTCCATATTTTATGTATTAAGAGTAAAAGAGGTCATGATCGACAAATATAAACCAATGGAGCATTCATAAATCCATAGATAATAAATGGACGTATGTACTGTCGAGTGACAATCGCTCTGGGGTAAGAACCACCTACCTTAGAAAACGAACGGGGTGGGGGTGAAACAAAAGCGTAGCCCGTGACACACGAATGCCCACACTTTATTCACCCAGTATTTTAGAACTAGGGCACTTATCGACTTGCACCAAACTTTACACATAGTTTTTGAGATTTAAAAACTTTCCCTCGCTGGCAACCCCTAAAAATAATAAAAGGATACACGTTTATCAGTGAGCGATACTACTTACGCTGTTCATGCAGTAAGCCCGCATGAGGCACGACGTCATAACTTATTACTTGTTTACCACAACATTTATTCGCGACAAATTTTACAGACAGTATGCACATGTGCCACTGAATGTAAATGCAAAATTATTTCTTAGCACGGCACATAGTTCAAGAGATACGACGTGATAATCAATGAGAAACAAGAAGAACTACCGCAACATGTTTCGAATGGTTCAAATTGATCTGAGCACTATGGGACTTAATTTCTAAGGTCATCAGTCCCCTAGAACTTAGAACTACTTATACATAACTAACCTAAGGACATCACACACATCCATGCCCGAGGCAGGATTCGAACCTGCGAAAGTAGCAGTCGCGCGGTTCCAGACTGTAGCGCCTAGAACCACTCGGCCACCCAGGCCGGCACCGCAACATGCATGAAGTTTAAATTTATTACTTGTTTCTTATTAGGTATATTCGTAACTACACTACTGGTCATTAAAATTGCTACACCAAGAAGAAATGCAGATGATAAACGGGTATTCATTCGACAAACATATTATACTAGAACTGACATGTGATTACATTTTCAATTAATTTGGGTGCATAGATCCTGAGAAATCAGTACCCAGAACAACCCCCACTGGCCGTAATAACGACCTTGAAACGCCTGGGCATAAAGTCAAACAGAGCTTGGATGGCGTGTACAGGTACAGCTGGACATACAGCTTCAACACGATACCACAGTCCAACAAGAGTAGTGACTGGCGTATTGTGGCGAGCCAGTTGCTCGGCCACCATTGACCTGACGTTTTCAATTTGTGAGAGAGCTGGAGAATGTGCTGACCAGGGCGGCAGTCGAACACATTCTGTATCCAGAAAGGCCCGTACAGGACCTGCAACATGCGGTCGTGCATTATCCTGCTAAAATGTATGGTTTCACAGGGATCTGATGACGGGTAGAGCCACGGTCGTAACACATCCGAAATGTGACGTCCACTGTTCAAAGTGCCGTCAAGGCGAACAAGAGGTGACCGAGACGTGTAACCAATGGCACCCCATACCATCACGCCGGGTGATACGCCAGTATGGCGATGACGAATACACGCTTCCAATGTGCGTTCACCGCGAAGTCGCCAAACTCGGATGCGACCATCATGATGCTGTAAACAGAAATTGGATTCATCCGAAGAGATGACGTTTTGCCATTCGTGCACCCAGGTTCGTCGTTGAGTACACCATCGCAGGCGCTCCTGTCTGTAATGCAGCATCAAGGGTAACTGCAGCCACGGTCTCCGAGCTGATAGTCCATGCTACTGCAAACGTCGTCGAACTGTTCGTGCAGATGGTTGTTGTCTTGCAAACGTCCCCATCTGTTGACTCAGGGATCGAGACGTGGCTGCACGATCCGTTACAGCCATGAGGATAAGAGGCCTGTCATCTCGACTGCTAGTGATA
The DNA here is from genome assembly GCF_023898315.1 of Schistocerca nitens. Lineage (NCBI taxonomy): Eukaryota > Metazoa > Arthropoda > Insecta > Orthoptera > Acrididae > Schistocerca > Schistocerca nitens. The sequence goes on along the minus strand of NC_064617.1, from coordinate 127,983,852 downwards.
CGATGCCGTTGGGATCCAGCACGGCGTTCCGTATTGCCCTCCTGAACCCACCGACTCCACATTCTGCTAACGACCAACGCGAGCAGCAATGTTGCAATACGATACCCCGCAATCGCGATAGGCTACAAGCCGATCTTTATCAAAGTCGGAAACGTGATTGTGCGCATTTCTCCTCCTTGCACGAGGCATCACAACAACGTTTCACCAGGCAACGCCGGTGAACTGCTGTTTGTGTATGAGAAACTGGTTGGAAACTTGTCTCATGTGAGTACGTTGTAGGTGTCGCCACCGGCGCCAACCTTATGTGAATGCTCTGAAAAGCTAATCATTAGTGTATCACAGCATCTTCTTCCTGTCGGTTAAATTTCGCGTCTGTAGCACGTCATCTTCGTGGTGTCGCAATTTTAATGGCCAGTAGTGTAATTTCGCACACATTATCCACATTAGTCGCTGAATGTCTATATAGTGTTACCGCATTGTACGACATAAGAGTCGAGGGGCATGAAAGGGAAGCAGTGGTTGGGAAAGGAGTGAGACAGGGTTGTAGCCTCTCCCCGATTTTATTCAATCTGTATATTGAGCAAACAGTGAAGGAAACAAAAGAAAAATTCGGAGTAGGTATTAAAATTCATGGAGAAGAAGTAAAAACTTTGAGGTTCGCCGATGACATTGTAATTCTGTCAGAGGCAGCAAAGGACTGGGAAGAGCTGTTGAACGGAATGGACAGTGTCTTGAAAGGAGGATATAAGATGAACATCAACAAAAGCAAAACGAGGATAATGGAATGTAGTCAAATTAAATCGGGTGATGCTGAGGGAATTAAATTAGGAAATGAGACACTTAAAGTAGTAAAGGAGTTTTGCTATTTAGGGAGTAAAATAACTGATGATGGTCGAAGTAGAGAGGATATAAAATGTAGACTGGCAATGGCAAGGAAATCGTTTCTGAAGAAGAGAAATTTGTTAACATCGAGTATAGATTTAAGTGTCAGGAAGTCGTTTCTGAAAGTATTTGTATGGAGTGTAGCCATGTATGGAAGTGAAACATGGACGATAAATAGTTTGGACAAGAAGAGAATGGAAGCTTTCGAAATGTGGTGCTACAGAAGAATGCTGAAGATAAGGTGGGTAGATCACGTAACTAATGAGGAGGTATTGAATAGGATTGAGGAGAAGAGACGTTTGTGGCACAACTTGACTAGAAGAAGGGATCGGTTGGTAGGACATGTTTTGAGGCATCTAGGAATCACAAATTTAGCATTGGAGGGCAGCGTGGAGGGTAAAAATCGTAGAGGGAGACCAAGAGATGAATACACTAAGCAGGTTCAGAAGGATGTAGGTTGCAGTAGGTACTGGGAGATGAAGAAGCTTGCACAGGATAGAGTAGCATGGAGAGCTTCATCAAACCAGTCTCAGGACTGAAGACCACAACAACAACAACAAACGACATATAGATCAGGAGGTATGACGTCATACACATTCAGCACAAGGACAGACGCAGCGTGATACGGGGAATCCAGGTGAGATTAGTATAGCTATAAACAAATACATAGACAAAGCCTGGTTTCTCCCCTATTATTTACTACTTCTCTGACTTGACATTAGGAACATGTGTAACAACACTTTACTTTGACGCTCTGCTATGAACCTGAATAATATTCACGAACTACATTACAGCTTTTGTAAATCGTTCGAATGTGATTCATTATCTCGTATTGCCGCCTATAAATATCATCAAATGAAATGAATGGGAGATCTATAAGACCGAAATCGTGATGACGAGCTTGTATTAAAGGTTTCTTGCCTGTAATCAATACCGCCAAACCCAAATGGCAGAACACATGGCTAGGGACAGAGACAGGAAGGAGACCTTAAGTAAATTAATGACCATGTCCGCGGATTTCCCCGGGGAAGCATCGCAGACCGCAGGTAGAATAAACCCTATTACGTGTTTCCATCGAGCAGTGGCCATGCTAACGACTGTCTGGAGGTCAATTGGCTCGCGTCAGGGAAAAGCCGGCCGCAGTCGTATTACACGTAATGCGATACTCCAGAATATCGGATATCTTAGTGCCGGCACGATAAGTAATTTTCAAGATGAAAGAGATAAATTTAATGTCGAATGATAACCATTTACTCATCTTAAATTCCCCGTGCCACTGTAAAGTGGTTAATGCCGTAATTTGTTTGTGCAGATTCGACAGTACTGGCGGATAAGGGCAGACAAAACCCGTGTATCAACCATATTATCTAAACTGCAGTTTAATTTTAACTTGTTTTGCTTCACGTGTAAGTCCCTAAGGATCGCACAAGTTGCAAACACAAGATTTGCTGTGACAGTATTTTACGTACACAGTTAAGCCGCAAACGGAATTCCGCCAAAAGGACTACCGGCATACCATCCATCTCTGGAAGCTAACAAAGACTATACTCTGGAGAGTGATGAGGGAAAATAAATTCATCGTTAACTGGTAATCAGATTCTTACAGTGCAGCGACTCATATAGAACACAGAAAGAATTTATATAATATCTTTATCTACGACAATAATGGAGGCTGAAGAAAATTTAATTATATCAGACATTTAGATCACCTAGGCCTGAGGTGCAGGCAGGATTTCTGCATAACGCCCAACACTGGGGTGCTATTCCAATACCGGAGAATCTCGGCAATAGTGAAGATCTAAGAAAGGGAAAATAAGGTGAAGATCTGAAATGTTTGTGTTAGGTAGGACATTGGACGAGGGTAGTCCACGCAGGTCTGTTGGCTATAATGGTGTGGTAGTGTAATGGCTAGCGTACCTGCCTATTCAGCACTGAGATGTAGGCCATAAAACACACTTTAATCCATTTCTTCAGCTTTCATCATTAACATAGAAAGAATTTAAGTATATATCCACATTTCCTTTTAAAGGATTGCTATAGGTTTGATCAGAATAACTTCTGGAAGATGACGACAATCCACAACACCACATGAAGAAAATCAAGATCTTTCATAGTGAAACTGTGGTGTCACCGCCAGACACCACACTTGCTAGGTGGTAGCCTTTAAATCGGCCGCGGTCCGTTGGTATACGTCGGACCCGCGTGTCGCCACTATCAGTGATTGCAGACCGAGCGCCGCCACACGGCAGGTCTAGAGAGTCTTCCTAGCACTCGCCCCAGTTGTACAGCCGACTTTGCTACCGATGGTTCACTGTCAAATTATGCTCTCATTTGCCGAGACGATAGTTAGCATAGCCTTCAGCTACGTCATTTGCTACGATCTAGCAAGGCGCCATTATCAGTTGCTATTGATATTGTAAAGAATGTACAGACAAGAGCTACGTTCAACATTGATGGATTAAAGTTAAGTATTCCACCAAGTACCACCTTTTTTCTGAAGTCCGAATTCCTTGTCCTGTTCCAGACCTCACGCTAGCCTGCGTGAGCTTAAACGCGTGCCTTTCGGCTTCCTCCAAACTCCGTGGGTTGGCTCCTGCCAATCCACAACAGAAACCAATCGGATTGACGAGTATGGATATGGAGCCAACCTCATGAATCCATGGACCCTGCATGCCAGCAGGATCCATGGACTTTTCAAGCTTTTCAAGCTGGTGGAGGCTCTGTAACGATGTGCGGTGTGTGCAGTTAGAGTGATATGGGATCCCTGATACGACTACTAGTGTAATCATCAAAGTAAGCTCTCGTAATTTTTTATAAGTACATAGACAAGTACAATAAGAGGTTCATAACTTTCTGAATAGCATGGCGGCAAGCTGGTATGACATGGGCATACAGAAACTGCCACAACGTCTACAAAAATGCATCGACAGAAATGGTGATTATGTCGAAAAATAGCTAAATGTTCAAGCTGTAAGCTAATGTAAATCATTGTAGAAATAAACAGGTCTTTGTACTTATAAAAAATAGGAGACCTTACTTTTGGGATTACTCTCGTAGATACGATTCTGACAAGAGACACCTACCAAGCATCCTGTCCGGTCACGTCCATCCATTCATGTTCATTGTGCATTCCGAAGGACTTGGGCAGTACCAACAGGACAATACGACAACCCCCATGTCTAGAATTGTTATACAGGGTGGTCCATTAATCATGACCGGGCCAAATACCTCAAGAAATATGCGTCAAACGAAAAAACTACAAAGAACGAAACTTGTCTAGCTTGAAGCGGGAAACCAGATGGCGCTATGGTTGGCCCGGTAGATGGCGCTGCCATAGGTCAAACGGACATCAACTGCGTTTTTTTTTAAATAGGAACCACCATTTTAATTACATATTCGTGTAGTACGTAAAGAAATATGAATGTTTTAGTTGGACCACTTTTCTCGCTTTGTTATAGATGGCGCAGTAATAGTCACAAACATACGGCTCACACTTTTAGACGAACAGTTGGTAACAGGTAGGTTCTTTTAATTAAAATATAGAACGTAGGTACGTTTGGACATTTTATTTCGGTTGTTCCAATGTGATACATGTACCTTTGTGAACTTTTCATTTCTGAGAACGCATGCTGTTACAGCGTGATTACCTGTAAATACCACAGTAATGCAATAAATGCCCGAAATGATGTCCGTCAACCTCAATGCATTTGGCAATACGTGTAACGACATTCCTCTCAACAGCGAGTAGTTCGCCTTCCGTAATGTTCGCACATGCATTGAAAATGCGCTGACGTATGTCGTCAGGCGTTGTCGGTGGACCACGATAGCAAATATCCTTCAACTTTCCCTACAGAAAGAAATCCGTGGACGTCAGATCCGGTGAACGTGCGGGCCATAGTATGGTGCTTCTACGACCAATCCACCTGTCATGTGCCGGACATCCATCATGTTGGAAGTAATTCGCCATTCTGTCATGCAGTGAAACATCTTGTAGTAACATCGATAGAACATTACATAGGAAATCATCATACATTGCACCATTAAGATTGCCATCGATAAAATGGGGGCCAATTACAGTTCCTGCCATAATGCCGCACCATACATTAACCCGCCAAGGTCGCTGATATTCCATTTGTCACAGCCATCGTGTATTTTCCGTTGTCCAGTGGTGCATATTATGTCGGTTTACATTACCGCTGTTGGTGAATGACGCTTCGTCGCTAAACAGAACGCGTCATCGTCCCGTAATTTCTCTTGTGTCCAGTGGCAGAACTGTACACGACGTTCAGTGTCGTCGCCCCGCAGTTCCTGGTGCACAGAAATATGGTACGGTTGCAGTAGATGTTAATGTAACATTCTCAACACCGACGTTTTTGAGATTCCCGATTCTCGCGCAATTTGTCTGCTACTCATTCGCGGATTAGCCGCGACAGCAGCCAAAACACCTACTTCGGCATCATGATTTGTTGCAGGTCGTGGATGACGTTTCACATGTGGCTGAACACTTTCTGTTTCCTTAAATAACATAACTATCCGGCGAACGGTCCGGACACTTGGATGATGTCGTCCAGGATACCGAGCAGCATACATAGCACACGCCCTTTGGGCATTTTGATCACAATAGCCATAGATCAACACGATATCGGCCTTTTCCGCAATTGGTAAACGGTCCATTTTAACACGGGTATGTATCACGAAGCAAATACCGTCAGCACTGGCGGAATGTTACGTGATACCACGTACTTATACGTTTGTGACTATTACAGCGCCATCTCTGATAAAGGGCAAAAAGTGGTCCAACTAAAAGATTCATATTTCTTTACGTACTAGACGAATATGTAATTAAAAATGGTGGTTTCTATTTTAAAAAAACGCAGTTGATATCCGTTTGACCTATGACAGCCCCAACTAGTGCGCCAACCATAGCGCCATCTGGTTTCCCCCTTCAAGCTGGACAAGTACGTTCTTTGTAGTTTTCTCGTTTGATGCTTATTTCGTGAGATATTTGGCCCGGTCACTATCAATGGACCACCATGTAGAGTGGCTCCAGGAATGCTTTTTAAACACTTCCGCTTGCTACCAAATTCCCCAGACATGAACATTATTTAGCGTACCTGGGACGCCTTGCAAGGTGTTGTTCGGAAGAGATCTTGACCTCCTCGTGTTCTTACAGATTTATGGACTGCCCTGCAGGTTTCATGGCGCCCATTACTTCCGGCACTACTTCAGATGTTAGTCGAGTCCATGCCACACTGCGTCTCGGCCCTTCTGCGTGCTCGTGGGGTCCGTACACGATATTAGGCAGGTGTACCAGTTTCTTACGTTCTTCACTGTGTTACGACAGTGTGATAATCAGTGGAAGCACCTGACGAGGGAACAAATGGCACGAGACCCGTCACATCGTTGAAATAGGCCTGTTCTTTCTACTGTTTCTCTTTGTGACTGGCCTCCCTCCCTCCCTCCGTCCCTCTCTCTCTCTTAAAAGACTTACGTTACTGGTTTTCATCAAGATGATGGTGAGCTCCCTTGCATGAAAGAGTGCACCATGAATGCAAGAATGCCCTTATGGTAGGTATCGGCCGCCAACCGATCTGCTGCACTTTCAAATACGCGCGCCGCAAAATACGCCGCCGCGTTTCGTACAGCTGCCACCGCGGCGCGAGTACGCTGCGACGAACGATTACGCCTTTGCTCATGATATGTAAGCATACCCTCTCCGGAGCTCCAGCGGCGGATCTGCTTCTTAAGTTCGAACATTCATGCAACTATCCCATTTTGTATATTTGCAAGTTGAAAAACATTTGCAGACTTTCATGGCAGCCAGGGCTCGACATCTATTAAATAGACATTGTGTTGAAGAGTGACAAATTTAAAATCGTTTGTATCTGTATGTGTTTCTACAATCAGATCTAGTACTAGGATCTGACATTGCAAATAGAGAAGCAAATTTACATATTACTTTTATAATTTGATAACAGATGTAGACTTTATTAATATCTGAATTCTCTGTTCATGAATTTCATCTGTTCCTCGCTCCTGTTTATACTAAAGAAAGACACAGCGTGCAAAGGAGACATAAAGGTTGACAGGAGCACGCAATTTTTTTTTTTACTTTATTGTAATTTTAAAACCTGTACAAATCAGGTAGGCTGGCAGCGGCACACTACGCCGCTCTTCAGCCATAGCGTTGTACAATAGTATAAAAACGGAGAATGATAACAAAGTGACGGGCAAAAGAGAGAGGTCACAGAGACACAAAAAACACGGAGTCGTTCACACGTGACGATAACAACACTGAAAACACGTTGGCACGGCGCACAGAACACTGACGTATCCTACGGCACAAGTGAACGTAGTAGTGGGACGCCGGACACCAAAAACACTAAACGACGTCACACACACGAGACACAGAAGGCGACGATCTCCGGCGCGCGAATGTTCACTATGCGTGTGCGAGTCCGGGGACCTGCCAAGAGAGGAGGAGGAGGAAGGGGAGTGGGAGAGCGAGAGGGGAGAGCAGAGACGCCATGGGCAAAGGAGAGACAGGGGGAGGGAGGAAGGGGGAGGGGAAGCCCGGGGGAGAGGGGAGGAGGGAGGGGGAAAGGAAAGAGAAGGGAAGGGAAAGGAGGGAGGGAGGGTGCCTAAAGGAAAGGACACAGGAGGTGGGGCGGAGGATCAAAGTTGATAGGAGGGGTAGATGGAGGGAAGGAGGACATCATCAGGGAGGGGGAGCTGGCGGAAGCCACCTTGGGATAGGGTAAGGAGGGTGGAGAGATGGAGACCAGGTGGGACATGGGCATACAGGCACAGCAGCGGGCGGGGGTGGGAGAGGATCGGGGAGACGAGCGGGTGAGGAGGATCGAGTTTACGGGAGGTGTACAGGATCCGTATCCTTTCAAGGAAAAGGAGGAGGTGGGGGAAGGGGAGGAGATCGTACAGGATCCGCGTAGGGGAGGGGAGACGGATGCGATAGGCGAGGCGGAGAGCATGGCGTTCAAGGATTTGGAGGGATTTATAAAAGGAAGGGGGGGCGGAGATCCAAGCCGAATGGGCATAACAAAGGATAGGGCGGATGAGGGATTGATAAGTGTGGAGGATGGTGGAGGGGTCCAGACCCCACGTGCGGCCGGAGAGGAGCTTGAGGAGACTGAGTCGGGAGCGTGCCTTGGCTTGGATTGTCCGGAGGTGGGGAGTCCAGGAGAGGCGACGGTCGAGGGTGACGCCAAGGTACTTAAGGGTGGGAGTGAGGGCGATAGGACGGCTATAGATGGTGATGTAGAAATCAAGGAGGCGGAAGGAAGGGGTGGTTTTGCCTACAATGATCGCCTGGGTTTTGGAGGGATTGACCTTGAGCAACCACTGGTTGCACCAAGCGGTGAACCGGTCAAGATGGGATTGGAGAAGGTGTTGGGAGCGCTGCAGGGTGGGGGCAAGGGCAAGGAAGGCGGTGTCATCGGCAAACTGGAGAAGGTGGACGGGGGGTGACGGCGGCGGCATGTCCGCCGTGTACAAAAGGTACAGAAGGGGGGAAGAGGACGGAGCCTTGGGGCACACCGGCGGAGGGGAAAAAGGTGTAGGAATCTGCGTTATGGATGGTGACATAGGAAGGACGGCGGGAGAGAAAGGAGCCGATCAGACGGACGTAGTTAATGGGAAGGGCGAAGGTTTGGAGCTTGAAGAGGAGACCGGAATGCCATACGCGGTCATAGGCACGTTCGAGGTCCAGGGAGAGGAAGATTGCAGAGCGACGGGAATTAAGCTGTTCGGAAAGGAGATGAGTGAGGTGAAGGAGAAGGTCGTCGGAAGAGAAGGACGGCCGAAAGCCACACTGGGTATCGGGAAGGAGGCGGTGCTGGCGGAGATGCTGGTGGATGCAGCGGGTGAGGATAGATTCCAGGACCTTGCTGAAGACCGAGGTAAGGCTGATGGGGCAGTAGGAGGAGACGGCGGACGGCGGTTTGCCGGGTTTAAGGAACATGAGGATACGGGAGGTTTTCCACAGGTCGGGGTAGTAACCGGTGGACAGGACTACATTGTAGAGCCTAACCAGGGTGGAGAGGAAAGAGACAGGAGCTTCACGAAGGTGACGGTAGGTGACACGATCGTGACCAGGAGCGGTGTTACGTTTTGTGCGGAGTGTAGCAATGAGATCCTGTGCAGTGATGGGGGCATTGAGTTCCGTGTGTGCAATGTTGTCCAAGTACTGGAAACCAGGAGCGAGGGGAGGGACAGAGGTGTCAGTTCGATCGCGGATATCCGGGAAGAGGGAGTAATCGAACTGGGGATCATCGGGGATGGAAAATACATTGGAGAGGTAGGAGGCAAAGTGATTGGCCTTACTAAGGGAGTCAGGGAAAGGGTGATCATCATGGAGAAGAGGATAATAGGGGGAGGGTTTAGTTCCGGTAAGGCGACGGAAGGCCGACCAGAACTTGGACGCGTTGATTGGTAGGGTAGCATTTAAACGGGTGCATGTCTGTCGCCAGTCCCGGCGTTTCTTAGCCGCGAGCAAATTACGAATGTGTCGCTGGAGTTGCCGGTGGCGTCGTAGTGTGTCCGGGTCACACGTGCGGAGGAAGGCACGGTAGAGACGACGGGATTCACGGAGGAGGAGAATGGCCTGTGGGGGTAAGGTAGGACGGTGGGGGTGGATGGCGACAGTAGGGACGTGGGCCTCCACGGCCTGAGACAAGGTCTGCTGGAGAAAGGAGGCGGCATGGGTGACATCGTCAGGGTGGTGGTAGGTGAGAGGGTGGCTATCGACCTGGGTGGAAAGGGTATCCCGGTAGGCATTCCAGTCGGCTCGGGAATAGTCGTGGACATACTTAGGGGGAGGGTCAGTACGAGGGTCGGGGCGAGGGCGACGACCGTGTGAAACGGTGAGGAGGACAGGGAGATGGTCGCTACCAATAGGCTCCAGGACATCCACCGTTATGCGGCCAAGGAGGTTGGGGGAGGAGAGGATAACATCAGGAGTGGAGTTGGATTCGGGACGGGTGTGCTGGGGAATGGGAATAAGGTCGCCTTGAAGGGAGGAGAGGAACCGATGCCACCGCCGTAACTGGGCGGCGGAACGACTATGGATGTTGAGGTCGGCGGCGATCACGTAGGAGGAGAAGGTACAGTCAATGTGGGAGAGGAAATCGAAGGGAATAGGGGCGTTAGGGCGGACATAGATGGTGGCGCAGGTAACGGTAAGGCCAGGGAAGAAGAGACTAAGGATCAGGTGTTCGGTGGGGTCGGGAAGGAGAGGTTGGAGCCGAACGGGGATCTGGCGATGGTGCCCAATGGCAACTCCGCCACGCGCAATTGGGAGGGGATTATCGGAGCGGTGGAGGAGGTAGGGCGAAGTGTGGACGGTGTGGTGGGTTGGAGGAAGGTTTCATTAAGGAGGAAGGCGTCCACACGGTGGGTGGCAAGGGTATGGAGAAAGAGGTTCTTGTTGGCGGGAAGGGAGCAGATGTTGTTGAAAAGGATACGGTGCTGCCGGGCCATGACAGGGATTTAAACGAGGGTGTCAAGATGGGAGAAGATGAAATGGGCCTGGTTGTTCGAGTAGGTGGCGTACATTTTGAGGTGGAAAACGGATCGGGCGGCGAGGGAGATCTGTTGGAGGGTGTGTGGGCGCTGAAAAGGATGTACATTCTGCAGGACAATGGTGAGGAATCGGATGATGTCCTCAGCGGTAGGGGGTGGGCGAAGGGAGTTGCCGGGAGGGGTGGGGGCGTCCAGAGGGCGGACAGGAACGGTGAGTTCAGGAGTGGTAGGAGGGGGTCGGGCCTTACACTTCTGGGAGTAGGTGGGATGAGGGAGGTTACAGGTATTACAGGAGGGGGGGGACTGGAGATTGGGGCACTGCCGTAAAAAGTGGGCTTGCCTACAGTGCGGGCAGGTGGGGGCCTCGCGGCACTCAGATGTTGGGTGCCTATTATATCGCAAGCACCTTTGGCAGTGGAGGGATTGAGGAGGGGAACGCGAGGGGTCAACTTTATAACGCTGGTTAAAAAGGAGGGCACCCTCCTTCAGGAGACGGTCTATGGAGGGGGCGTGCTCAGAAAAAACGCGCATAAGGCGGGTGGGGCCGGCAGCGTTATGGATCCGGTGAACCGCACGCACCTCCAGATGGGGATGGGCCTGAAGCTCCGCCAACACCTCCTCCTCCGTGATCACTGGACTGAGCCGAGTGATCACGGCGGTGAGGGTCGGCGGGCGACGCGGAGGTTGGGGTTGGCGGGAGGGAGGTGGCGAGGGAGCAGGGGTGAGAGAGGCAAGAGGGCCAAAGCGGGTGATAGGGATGCGGGAAAGGAGGTCCGTGTGGAGGGTAGGGCTGGGGGAGGAGATGAGTACCGAATCACGGCGAGGAGGGAGATGGGGGCACCAGGACAATTCTGGCGAAGGAAGAGGGTGAGGTTCCGGGCTTCAAGGAGGGAGGGATCCGGACGGGAGAGGAGGTAGCAGTAGGAGGAGGGGGTAGAGGAGGAGGAGGAGGGGGCAGGGACGGGCGGGGAGACATCCATGGCATCAGGGGTGGGGGAAGGGGGACGAGGTGGAGCCTGTTTTGGAGCAGACGAGACAGGAGTGCCACTGGGGCGCTTGACGGCGGCGGAGGAGGTGTGGGGGATGGGAACAACTGGAATATGGCGGGGAGGGGCAGGTCCCGGGGCTGGAGTCGGCGCCGGAGATAGTGACGGTGACGGTGAAGGCGAAGGCGACGGCGACGATGACGATGACGGTGGCAGTGGCGACGGTGATGGCGAAGGTGACGGAGAGAGCTGGTCGTGGACAGTGGCCCGACGGGCCACCACCCGAGCCGGAGCTGCAGTGACAGGCTGGGGGAGTGGGGGGACAGGATCGGAACGAGAGGAGCGAGAGGAAGAAGTGGGAGAGGGGGCGACAAAGATCGAGGGTGAAGGGAGAGTGAGGAGAGGTGGGATGGAAGGAGGGGGGTGGGACTGGGCACACCAAGTTATAGTGGTGGAGGCGGCGGAAGGGGATGTATAGACGATAGCGGTGGTGGTAGTAGTGACGGTGGTGGTGGGGGCGGACATGACGACAGGAAGAAAAAACGCACAGCACGAAAAGGAAATGACACAAACTGGGAACAGGCGAAGACGCAGACGGACGAAGACCAGGGTCGGACGACCAGGGCGGACGGCGACGGCGGCGGCGGCGGCGGCGGCGGCGGCGGTGGCGGCGGCGGCGGCGGCGAGCACCGGCTGGCGGCCGCGGCGGCGGCGACGAGCACCGGCTGCCGGCACCGGCTGGCGGCGGCGGCGGCGAGCACCGGCTGGCGGCGACGGCGGCGGCGAACAGACGGACGGACAGCAGGCGGCGGCGGCGGCGGCGGCGGCGAACAGACGGACGGACGGACGGACGGACAGCAGGCAGCAGCGGAGACGGACAGCGAGCAGGCAGGCGGACGGACGGACGGACGGACGGACGAACAGCTACAAAAGTAAGCGGCGGGCAGACGGGCAGACAGACAGACAGACGAACACAATCTTCGAAAGCGGAGATTCCAACCAGAGAATAGCCCAGGCTTTGGAATCTGGCGCCTTCGAATGAGGGGATCCAACCCTCTGATGAGCACGCAAGCCATATTAGAACTTAAGATAGTCGATAGGAGCACACAAGTAACGAGAACTTAAGAAATCTGTACAGTTTCTCATCTCTCGTTCATAAAAGTGACCTAGAAACTTTTTTTTTTCAGGAACTTCCAGCTACAGGGTGTCCAGAAAAGGACTCCCTGATTTCAAAATTAAATATCTCGAAAACAAAGATCGATAGAGGAATGCAGTAAACGGTACGTTTATTGTGAAAGCTGTAAGAACTTTATACAGCAGTTTGAAATAAGAGTTACAAATGCTGCTAACAGATGGCGCTGTAATCGCCATACGTAATGCCTAGTATAAATAGTGATCCGAAGCCCAGAGCGATCAGTTCCACTATTGAAACGTGAAAGGAGGTTAGCGTACCGAAGGAAGAGATTAAAACCATGTACTGCATTGAACAACGCGTTTTTCTGGTGCTAGAGTACCACAGGTTAGAAGAGACTCCTACGGCAACAAGGCGAAGTTTTCAAGCACGATTTAATGTTCCAAAAGGACCCGATGCGAAAACCATTCCTACGCTCTTCGCAAAATTTCAACGAACAGGCAACGTAACTGATGATCTAGTGGGGCATGTTGGCCGCAAGCAAACCGCAGTTACGCCTGAAAATGTCGCCACAGTTTCTGGAATTATTCAGCGAAATCCGATGTCATCCGTCCGTAGAACTGCATCTGAGACTGGTTTGAAGCGTTCCAGCACGCAGAAAATACTGAGAAAGAGCCTACACATGTTTCCATTCAAAATTCAAACGCACCAGGCCATACCCGTACGAGCTGTGCAACAAAGGGTTGCCTTTGCTAATCAGATGCTCACAATGATTGATAGTGAAGGATTTGATGTTGGCTGCATCTGGTTTACAGATGAAGCACACTTCCACCTGAATGGATACGTGAATAAGCAGAACTGGCGATTTTGGGGTTCCGAAAAACCATATTGGTGTGAAACGAAGCCCCTGTATTCTCCTAAAGTTACTGTGTGGGCTGCAGTATGCAGCAGAGGCATTATTGACCCTTTTTTCATTCGAGAACCGGTCGCTGGTGCACGTTACGTTGCAATTTTGGAACAATTTGTCCCCACACAGCAAGCGTTAGAGGCTCGACCAGGTACTGAATGGTTTATGCAAGATGGAGACCGACGACATCGGACCGAACAAGTGTTTCGCTTTCTTGAGGAATACTTCGGGATTCGAGTCATTGCTTTGGAATATCCCAAATTTATTGGTGGAGGCATGGATTGGCCTCCATATTCGCCGGATTTGACTCCCTGTGACTTTTTTTGTGAAGCATCCCACAGAGAAGCATCCTGCCACGCTGGACGAGCTTGAATCGGCGATCTCTGTGGCATGTGAATCCATTTCGGTTGAGACACTACGAAATGTGATGGCGAATTTCATTCTTCGTTTGCGCCACCTCTGTAGTGCCAATGGTGAACATTCTGAAAACATTGTGATGTGATTGTTTGCAAAGATTGTTTTCATATGATTACTTCACTAATGTATGCTGATATGAGCTGTACAGCGTACAGCGCCATCTGTTAGCAGCTTTTGTAACTAATATTTAAAACTGCTGTATAAACTTCTTACAGCTGTCACAATAAACATACCGTTTACTGCATTCCTCTATCGATCTTTGTTTTTGAGATATTTAATTTTGAAATCAGGGAGCCCTTTTCTGGACACCCTGTATGATGCCAACAGAAAAAATGCCATTCATGGCAATAGCCTATTCTGATTTTTCTACTTCGGTCTAGTGTGAACCACGGGAAACAACTGGTTTGCCGGTTAGTCTTTCCCTCTCCTCTCATACTGTCTTGTCCGCGATTCTTGGTCTAGTGGCTAGCGTTGCTGCCTCTGGTTCACGAGGTCCCGGGTTCGATTCCCGGCCGAGTTGCGGATTTTCCCTGCTCGGCGACTGGGTGTTTGTGTTGTTCTCATCATTTCATCATCATTCGTGAAAATAGCTAGATTAGACTGTGTAAAAATTCGGACTTTGTACGGCCTCTGATGACCGCGTACTTGAGCGCCCCACAAACCAAACATCACCATCAGACTCTCTCAAATCTTTCGCTGGGTTCCTGACCCTTTCCTCTACCCAAATGATCTTGGTCGTTATACTCGTACTTCACTTGTCTGAAACACTCAATTTGTGAAACAACAAAAATGGCTCTGAGCACTATGCGACTTAACTTCTGAGTTCATCAGTCGCCTAGAACTTAGAACTAATTAAACCTAACTAACCTAAGGACAGAACACACATCCATGCCCGAGGCAGGATTCGAACCTGCGACCGTAGCGGTCTCGCGGTTCCAAACTGTAGCGCCTAGAACCGCACGGCCACTCCGGCCGGCTGTGAAACATCATTAGAAATGCCTCTGTACCCTACGTCTCTATCCGATTGGTACAAACTTCCTCCGCACCTTCTGATCATATTTCCTTAACCCATTTTGGAGTTAATGTATCGTTGTCAATCTGCATTCGCTCAGTCTGAAGGAGTGCCTATGAGCCTTCAGCCTTCTCTAGCGTATAGTTTGTGTGATGTTCTCCATCAATATATACAGTTTTCATGTTTCGTCCTCTTCCATGCAACGTCGTGTCTTTATTGCGATCCGAGAATTTTCCTTAATTTTTTTTTCTTTTTTCCTCTCTAGCAGTTTCATTTCTCCTTTCTTATTTACCATAAGGAATTCTGATTTGTAAAGGTCTTCTGGCTTAATAACCATGATCTAGTGCCCAGTCTTTGCACTGTAGGATACTGTGCTGTCCTTATATCTATTATGTACTAACCCATGCGCTATCTTTGTGGCACATACGTTGTTTGCTGTTTTGTCTACCTCATCCGGTTGGATCCAGTTACGAAGATACCTGAATTTATCTGTTATATGAATTTTCCCGAACCTTATATTCAGACGAGTTTCGTCATCAATCTTGTATTCCGCGTGTTCTGTTTCTGCGTAGATCTTGAATCCTTGTTTCTGCAGTGTCATGTAATTTTTCTAACATTAATAGAGCTTCTTCTTTCTCGTTGGCTTATTTATTTATTTCACTGGGTACGTTTTTAAGAACTAGCACTATTATTTGGTCATGATGTTATCGGTTTTCTGATAACAACCATATGTAACGTCCGCGTCGTGTATGCAGTGTGAACCAGAATGGACCTCATCCTAGGCCCCGTGTTTACGAATGTTGTCACGCTCATGCTCTTAGAATAGTAAGAGTCTCTAATTTAAAGCGTGACGTTTAACGTTCACCGGGCGTCTTCATTTCTTCTATTAAACTTTGCAGATTACGCCATCAGAAGGTGGACCACCAGCTCGCTGTCTGCAGCTGCACGTGGGAACGCGGCCTTCTGCAGGTTAGTTAGCACGTTGTTATGTTCCACTGACACAAACGGCAACAATGAGAAGTGTCTTATTGCTGCCATTTCTCTGTATCACTTGTTTCTTTCCTGTAGTGTCTTTCTATACAAGAGAAGATATTCAATTTAACGTTATTCTTAGAGTGATAATTTTGATAATCAGTGAAACACTTGTATATGAAAAATTTTGGTGCACAACATATTATAACATGAAGCCAAATCTGTGCTCTTCCACGTATTTCAGTTTAGGTACAGCCTTTCCTCTTCGCCTTCATATCCACGATTAGTATGCATCAGTCAATACATACATTGAAAGCTTGATTCACACCTGTATGTGGGCCGAATAAAGTTGTTCCAAGACCACATGAAACGCAACCTGTTTCTCAGGGTTCCCTTGCGAGAGCAGCGATGGGATGTTTTGTTTCGTCACCACACTGTCACCCTGAATCAGTGCGTTAGTTCATGATGTGCATTGCGCCCACATTGGACGTAGTTGCAGTTGCTGTGGTTTCTGTGGCCTACAGTCCTAGGACTTGCCTGATACTGATTTCCGTGCTACTCAGTGTTGGGCAAGCCTCTTCATTTCAACATAGATCACGGGGTCCTTGGTTCGATTCCCGGTAGGATTGAAATTTTTCTTTGCCCGGGGACTGGATGTTTGTGTTGTTTGCATCGTTTCATCATCATCATCACAATCATTCGTGATAGCGGCTAAAATGGACTGTGAAAAAATTTGTACGGGCGCTGCTGACCGCTAAGTTGTGCGCCCCACAAACGAAACAACATCATCATCATCATCATCATCATCATCATCATCTCAACATAGACTACTACAACCTACTTTCATTTGAACCTACTTACTGTACGGAAACATTTGTCTCCATATAAAAATTTGACACCCACGTTTCCTTCCATGGCAAAATTGACGTGATGCCTCTGGATGTGTCCTGTTAAGCCGCCACTACTTTTTTTAAAGATGTGCTATAAATGTCTTCCTTCCACAGGTCCGTTCAGAACATCCTCATTAATTATTCGATCTACCCACAGAATAGCCGACACACTTCCATTTCTGCATATACGAACTGTTTATCATTTCATCTCTGTGCAGGGATATACACCATACAAATAACTTTAGATTTCCTAGCGTTTACGTTGCTCAATAGGTAAAGCAACACATTTTTTTCCTTTTTTTTATAAGCAGGTTGCTTTTATTCAAGATTCCTACGGACAAAATTAATATCCACTATTTTAGCAACAAAACCTATTTTCCAACTTAATCACGCTTTGAATGAGACGACCTTCACTACCTTACTGAGTGGGCCAGTATGTCCACATGGTCCATGGCGGAGCCAACGTCTCGCTGTATCAATTGCATCCTTATTACCCACTTACTGCTTCCTGCGTACTGATCCCCATGCATCCTCTTTGGAAAAAACACATTGGATGCGGAAGAACAGTTCACTGAAGTTTTCTGAACTGTTCTGGGGTGCGCAGATTTGCAGATTTGTTTGACCCTTTGCGTAGTCACGGAGAAGGAGAAGTTTGTTTGCGTTTTTCTGGTGAGGAACACTCTGACGTACACTACTGACCATTAAATTGCTACAACAAGACGAAATGCAGATGATAAACGTGTATTCATTGGACAAATATATTATACTGGCATTGACATGTGATTACATTTTCACGCAAACCGGGTGCATAGATCCTAAGAAATCAGTAACCAGAACAACCACCTCTAGCCGTAATAACGGCATTAATACACGTGGGCATTCAGTCAAACAGAGCTTCGAGGGCGTGTAGAGGTACAGCTGCCCATGCAGCTTCAACACGATACCACAGTTCACCAACAGTAGGGACTGGCGTATTGTGACGAGCCAGTTGCTCGGCCACCATTGACCAGACGTTTTCAGTTGGTGAGAGATCTGGAGAATGTGCAGGCCAGGGCACCAGTCGAATATTTTCTGTATCCAGAAAGGCCCGTACGGGACCTGCAACATGCGGTCGTGCGTTATACTGCTGAAATCTAGGGTTTCGGAGGGATCGAATGAAGGGTAGTGCCACGGGTCGTAACACATCTGAAATGTAACGTCCACTGTTCAAAGTGCCGTCAATGCGAACAAGTGGTGACCGACACGTGTAACCAATAGCACCCCATACCATCACGCCGGGAGATACGCCAGTATGGCGATGAGAATACATGCTTCCAACGTGCGTTCACTGCCACGTCGCCAAACACGGATGCGACCGTCATGATGCTGTAAACAGAAATTGAATTCATCCAAAAAAATGACGTTTTGCCATTTGTGCATTCAGGTTCGTCGTTGAGTACACCACCGCAGGCGCTCCTATCTGTAATGCAGCGTCAAGGGTAACCGCAGCCATGGTCTCCGAGCTGATAGTCCATGCTGCTGCAAACGTCGTCGAACTGTTCGTGCAGATGGTTGTTGTCTTGCAAAAGTCCTCACCTGTTGACTCAGGGATTGAGACGTGGCTGCACGATCCGTTACAGCCATAAGGATAAGATGCCTGTCATCTCGACTACTAGTGATACGAGGCCGTTGGGATCCAGCACGGCGTTCCGTATTGCCCTCCTGAACCCACCGACTCCACATTCTGCTAACAGCCATCTCGACCAACGTGAGCAGCAATGTCGCGATACGATAAACCGCAATCGCGATAGGCTACAATCCGACCTTTATTAAAGTCGGAAACAGTATGGTACGCATTTCTCCTCCTTACACGAGGCATCACAACAACGTTTCACCTAGCAACGCTGGTCAACTGTTGTTTGTGGATGAGAAATCGGCTGGAAACTTTCCTCTTGTCAGCGCGTTGTAGGTGTTGTCACCGGCGCCAACCTTGTGTGAATGCTCTGAAAAGCGAATCATTTGCATATCACAGCATCTTCTTCCTTCGTGATGTAGGAATTCTAATGGCCAGTAGTGTAATTTCTTCAATTTCAGGAGTCAAGGTTTTTTGCGGCCAGCTGGCACGTGTGAGATCGATAGGTTTTCGGGACCTTGCTGCGACAATGAGTGACACCTCGCCTAACAACTCACCGTGTTATTGCTCACTGCCAGGTCTCCGTAGATATTCTCCAAGCACCTGTGAATTGGACGATGCTCTGGTTTTCCCAAAAAAGGAACTCAATGACAGCTCGCTACTTGGAACGCACATCCATCATCTGGTACCGAGCGCTGCAGGTTTCGAATCCGCGCCAGACGGCATGGACCTCGACTACCACTAGAGGTCTCTGCAGCCGTCGCGCCGTTAAGCCGTGGCTGCGCGCGCTCCTGGCCCGCATATAATAATGTGAGCGTGCCACGGTGGATCCCCTCATTCGAAGGCGCCAGATTGCAAAGCATGGGCTACTCTCAGGTTGGAATCTCCGCTTTCGAAGATTGTGTCCGTCTGTCTGTCTGTCTGTCTGCCCGTCTGCCCGCCGCTTACTGCTGTAGCTGTTCGTTCGTTCGTCCGTCCGTCCGTCCGCCTGCCTGCTCGCTGTCCGTCTCCGCCGCTACCGCTGCTGCCTGCTGTCCGTCCGTCCGTCTGTTCGCCGCCGCCGCCGCCGCCGCCGCCGCCGCCGTCGCCGTCCGACGCTGGTCTTCGGCCGTCCTCGTCTTCCTCCGTCTTTGTCTTCGTCTGCTCCTGTTTTTGTCCTTTCCCTTCGTTCTGTGCGTTATTGTTTCTCCCTGTCGTCATGTCCGCCCCCGCCACCACCGCCACCACTACCACCACCGCCATAGTTTACACTTCCCCTTCCGCCGCCTCCACCACTATAACGTGGTGTGCCCAGTCCCACCCCCCTCCTTCCATCCCACCTCTTCTCACTCTCCCTTCGCCCTCGCTCTTTGTCGCCCCCTCTCCAGCTTCTTCCTCCCGCTCCTCTCGATCTGATCCTTTCCCCCCACTCCCCCAGCCTGTCACTGCAGCTCCGGCTAGGGTGGTGGCCCGTCGGGCCACTGTCCACGCCCAGCTCTCCCCGTCGCCTTCGCCATAACCGCCGCCACCGCCACCGTCATCGTCATCGTCATCGTCGCCGTCGCCTTCGCCTTCACCGTCACCGTCACCATCTCCGGCGCCGACTCCAGCCCCGGGACCTGCCACTCCCCGCCACATTCCAGTTGTTCCCATCCCCCACACCTCCTCCGCCGCCGTCAAGCGCCCCAGTGGCACCCCTGCCTCGTCTGCTCCAAAAAAGGCTCCGCCTCGTCCCCCTTCCCCCACCCCTGATGCCATGGATGTCTCCCCGGCCGTCCCTGCCCCCTCCTCCTCCTCCTTTACCCCCTCCTCCTACCGCTACCTCCTCTCCCATCCAGATCCCTCCCTCCTTGAAGCCCGGAACCTCACCCTCTTCCTTCACCAGAATTGTCCTGGTGCCCCCATCTCCTTCCTCACTCCTCGCCGTGATTCGGTACTCATCTCCTCCCCCAGCCCTACCCTCCACACAGACCTCCTTTCCCGCATCCCTGTCACCCGCTTTGGCCCTCATGCCTCTCTCACCCCTGCTCCCTCGCCACCTCCCTCCCGCCAACCCCAACCTCCTCCGCATCGCCCGCCGACCCTCACCGCCGTGATCACTCGGCTCAGTCCAGTGATCACGGAGGAGGAGGTGTTGGTGGAGCTTCAGGCCCATCCCCATCTGGAGGTGCGTGCGGTTCACCAGATCCATAACGCTGCCGGCCCCACCCGCCTTATGCAGGTTTTTTCTGAGCACGCCCCATCCATAGACCGTCTCCTGGAGGAGGGTGCCCTCCTTTTTAACCACCTACTCCCAAAAGTGTAAAGCCCGACCCCCTCCGACCACTCCTGAACTCACCGTCCCTGTCCGTCCCCTGGACGCCCCCACCTCTTCTGGCAATTCCCTTCGTCCCCCCCCCCCCCCCCGCCGCTGAGGACATCATCAGGTTCATCACCATCGTCCCTCAAAATGTTCATCCCTTTCAGCGCCCCCACACCCTCCAGCAGATCTCCCTTGCCGCCCGTTCCATATTCCAACTCAAGATGTACGCCACCTACTCCAACAACCAGGCCCATTTCACCTTCTCCCGTCTTGACAACCTCGTCTAAATCCCTGTGATGGCGCGACAGCAACGTATCCTATTCAACAATATCCGCTCCCTCTCTGCCAACAAGAACCTCTTCCTGCACACCCTTGCCACCCACCACGTGGATGCCTTCCTCCTCAATGAAACCTTCCTCCAACCCCACCACTCCATCCACACCTCACCCTATCTCCTCCACCACTCCGATAACCCCCTCCCAATTGCGCGTGGCGGAGTTGCCATTGGTCACCACCACCAGATCCCCGTTCAGCTCCAACCTCTCCTTCCCGACCCCACCGAACACCTGATCCTTAGTCTCTTCTTCCCCGGCCTTACCGTTACCCGCGCCACCATCTATGTCCGCCCTAATGCCCCTATTCCCTTCGACTTCCTCTCCCACATTGACCGTACCTTCTCCTCCTAAGTGATCGCCGCCGACCTCAACATCCATAGTCGTTCCGCCACTCAGTTACGGCGGTGGCATCGGTTCCTCTCCTCCCTTCAAGGCGACCTCATCCCCATCCCCCAGCACACCCGTCCTGAATCCAACTCCACTCCTGATGTTATCCTCTCCTCCCCCAACCTCCTTGGCCGCATAACGGTGGATGTCCTGGAGCCTATTGGTATCGACCATCTTCCTGTCCTCCTCACCGTTTCAGACGGTCGTCGTCCTCGCCCTGACCCTCCTACTGACCCTCCCCCTAAGTATGTCCACGACTATTCCCGTGCCGACTGGAATGCCTACCGGGGTTTTCCACCCAGGTCGATAGCCACCCCTTCACCTACCACCACCCATGCCGCCTCCTTTCTCCAGCAGACCTTGTCTGAGGCCGTGGAGGCCCACGTCCCTACTGTCGCCATCCACCCCCACCGTCCTACCTTACCCCCACAGGCCGTTCTCCTCCTCCGTTAATCCCGTCGTCTCTACCGTGCCTTCCTCTGCACGCGTGACCCGGACACACTACGACGCCACCGGCAACTCCAGCGACACATTCGTAATTTGCTCGCGGCTAAGAAACGCCGGGACTGGCCACAGACATGCACCCATTTAAATGCTACCCTACCAATCAACTCGGCCAAGTTCTGGTCGGCCTTCCGTCACCTTACCGGAACTAAACCATCCCCCTATTATCCTCTTCTCCATGATGATCACCCTTTCCCTGACACCCTTAGTAAGGCCAATCACCTTGCCTCCTACCTCTCCAATGTATTTTCCATCCCCGATGATCCCCAGATCGATTACTCCCTCTTCCCGGATGTCCGCGATCGAACTGACACCTCCGTCCCTCCCCTCGCTCCTGGTTTCCAGTACTTGGACAACATTGCACACACGGAACTCAATGCCCCTATCACTACACAGGATCTCATTGCTACACTCCGCACAAAACGCAACACCGCTCCTGGTCACGATCGGGTCACCTACCGTCACCTTCATGAAGCTCCTGTATCTTTCCTCTCCACCCTAGCCAGGCTCTACAATGTAGTCCTGTCCACCGGTTACTACCCCGACCTGTGGAAAACCTCCCGTATCCTCATGTTCCTTAAACTTGGCTAACCGCCGTCCACCGTCTCCTCCTACCGTCCCATCAGCCTTACCTCGGTCTTCAGCAAGGTCCTGGAATCTATCCTCACCCGACGCATCCACCAGCATCTCCGCCAGCACCGCCTCCTTCCCGTTACCCAGTGTGGCTTTCAGCCATCCTTCTCTTCCGACGACCTTCTCCTTCCCCTCACTCATCTCCTTGCCGAACAGCTTAATTCCCGTCGCTCCGCAATCTTCCTCTCCCTGGACCTCGAACGTGCATATGACCGTGTATGGCATTCCGGTCTCCTCTTCAAGCTCCAAACCTTCCCCCTTCCCATTAACTACGTCCGTCTGATCGGCTCCTTTCTCTCCCGCCGTCCTTCCTATGTCACCATCCATAACACAGATTCCTACACCTTTTTCCCCTCTGCCGGTGTGCCCCAAGGCTCCGTCCTCTCCCCCATTCTGTACCTTTTGTACACGGCGGACATGCCGCCGCCGTCAGCCCCCGTCCACCTTCTCCAGTTTGCCGATGACACCGCCTTCCTTGCCCTTGCCCCCACCCTACAGCGCTCCCAACACCTTCTCCAATCCCATCTTGACCGGTTCACCGCTTGGTGCAACCAGTGGTTGCTCAAGGTCAATCCCTCCAAAACCCAGGGATCATTGTAGGCAAAACCACCCCTTCCTTCCGCCTCCTTGATTTCTATCTCACCATCTATGGCCGTCCTATCGCCCTCACTCCCACCCTTACGTACATTGGCGTCACCCTCGACCGTCGCCTCTCCTGGACTCCCCACCTCCGCACAATCCAAGCCAAGGCACGCTCCTGCCTCAGTCTCCTCAAGCTCCTCTCTGGCCGTACGTGGGGTCTGGACCCCTCCACCATCCTCCAC
Source organism: Schistocerca nitens (assembly GCF_023898315.1). NCBI lineage: Eukaryota > Metazoa > Arthropoda > Insecta > Orthoptera > Acrididae > Schistocerca > Schistocerca nitens. The sequence continues at coordinate 127,960,541 of NC_064617.1, read as the reverse complement.
ACCTATAAGTCCCTCATCCGCCCTATCCTTTGTTATGCCCATCCGGCTTAGATCTCCGCCCCCCTACCTTTTATAAATCCCTCCAAATCCTTGAACGTCATGCTCTCTGCCTCGCCTATCTCATCCGTCTCCCCTCCTCCACGCAGATCCTGTACAATCTCATCCCCTTCCCCCACCTCCTCCTTTTCCTTGAAAGGATACGGATCCTGTACACCTCCCGCAAACTCGATCCTCCTCACCCGCTCGTCTCCCCGATCCTCTCCCACCCCCGCCCGCTGCCGCGCCTGTATTCGCACGTCCCACCCGGTCTCCATCTCTTCACCCTCCTTACCCTCTCCCAAGGTGGCTTCCGCCAGCTCCCCCTCCCTGATGATGTCCTCCTCCCCTCCATCTACCCCTCCTATCAACTTTGACCCTGCCCCACCCCCCACTTCCGGTGTCCTTTCCTTTGGGCACCCTCCCTCCCTTCTCTTCCCTTCCCTTCTCTTTCCTTTCCCACGTCCCCTCCCTCCACGCCTCTTCCCCCAGGTTTCCCCTCCCCCTTCCTCCCTCCCCCCTTTCTCCCCTGCCCGTGGCATCTCTGCTCTCCCCTCTCGCTCTCCCACTCCCCTTCCTCCTCCTCCTCTCTTGGCAGGTCCCCGGACTCGCACACGCATAGTGAACATTCGCGCGCCGGAGATCATCGACATCAGTATCTCGTATGTGTGCTTCGTTTTCGCTGCAGTTACGTGCAGTTACGACTCCACTGTTCACATGTGCCATCGCCGTTCTCCGTGTTTTGTGCGCCGTGTCCACAAGTGTTAGTGTTTTTATCGTCCAACGTGAACGGCTTCATGTTTATTGCTTTTTTGTATCTCCATTTTTTGCCCGCCGTTTTTTGTATTGTCTGTATCACCTCTATGTCATGTTATTGTTCCACTTACGGCTGAAGAGCAGCGTAATGTGCTGCTGCCAGCCCGCCTGTATAGGTGATTAAAATTACAATAAAGGAAAAAAAAAAAACCTCAGCGAGGCAGTCTGATATTCGCGTGAGTCTCTCGATACCACGCCAGCAGACAGCGCGTTTACTTTGCTTATTTCCGTGTACGAGTGGACTTGTTGCTGTCGTGAGGTTTTCGCTTGTGACACCGTTGCTTCTTGCGTGTTATTGTTCTTAACATCTTGCTTGTATGTCAGTCATTGCTTGTGTCCGTCCTTTCCCGTTCGTCCGTTTTGTTTGCAGACGGGTCGCTCCCAATGGTCCTGCCTCGCTTTAGTTCACGGCAACCCCGCGACCGGAACGGTCGCCGTTACAACACATTACGGGCGTCGTTTTGAAGGATACATACAGTGCCGCAACGTATCGAAAATTCATGAAACTACAGTGGTTGAACCGGAAATATTCCACGATTCTCATAATAAATTCAGAATATTTTTCAACCGAAACTGGGCGAGAAATAAATGTGTTGCACTGTTTATTGAACGCTCCTCGTAAATTTATGTTGGATGTTAAAAAAATTTCTCACTTTCTGAAATGATTTTTTGCTATTGCCGGTCTGTATTTCAGATCATCATATTTTCACCCATCATCAGTTATTCAGCTGCGAAATATCAAAACTCATAGGCATCTTTTAGCCTTTTATTTCCTAATCTAATTTCCTCAGCTACACCTGATTTAATTTACATATGATATTATCCATGGCGTTTAACCAACCTGCCAAGTCCTTTACCGTCTCTCAGACCATATTTTTACTTCTTCTCTCTGTAAGTTATATGTTATTTGAAATTTAGTTTTGATTGCTTAGCTGCTGATTCATTGTATAGATTTAATGTCGTCGAGGATAGGCTACAATCCTCACTCACACCCTCCTCAACTACTGCTTCTCGTTCATGCCCACTCCTGTAACAGATTTCTCTCCAACTTGCATGTAACCTTTTTGTCCCTGTATTTTATCGCTGTTACTTTCAAAATATCGTAGAGTATATTCCAGTCGACATTCTCAGACGATCTCTACAGATATCGTACATGTAGGTTTATCTTTCTTCAACCTTTCTTCTGAGATGAGTAGCATGTTCGTAATTATTTTGCTCAACGCAGACTGATCTTCCTTGTTGGCTTCTACTAATTTGTCCTTCCACCTGTAAATTAGTGCTGTTACTGAATTATTAAATTCATGGTTCGGTAACGTTCACTCTTTGCAAAACCTGCCGTCTTTCGAATACAAATTATTACTTTCTTCTTGAATTTTGAGTGCAACTATCATGCATTTCAGCTGAAATGCTCTCCAGAGCGTCTCAATAAGTCTGAGGGAAGATTATCTTCTCCCGGGGCCTTGTTTCGACTTCAGTCTTTCCGTGTGACTTCCAAATTCTACGTGACAGTCATTATGCATGTGAAAGGAAGTGAGAAAACTACTCTCAACCAACATCGCAGCGCGTCAGCAATGGTTGGTTAATATATTAAAAAACCATAAACCCGCCTCGATTGCGAAAAAAGCACCTAGTGTTAAGTGGTAACCCAGGCTTCGGTGTAGATAACTACGCCTTGTTGCTCTGAGGAAGGTGTAGTTATCTACGCCGTTACACTTAACACTAGGTGCTTTTTTCGCAATCGAGGCGGGTTTTTAGATTTTTAATATAAACTACTCTGAGACGACAAAAGTCATGGGATGCCGATACGCACATACACGATGCAGGTGGTATCGCGTATACAAGATATAAAAAGCGAGTCATTTGTACTAAAATAAAATGTCGTGTGACTAGGGACTCCCGACGGGTAGACCGTTTGCCTGGTACAAGTCTTTCGATTTGACGCCATTTCGGCGACTTGCGCGTCGATGGGGATGAAATGATGATGATTAGGACAACACAACACACAGGCCCTGAGCGGAGAAAATCTCCGACCCGGTCGGGAATCGAACCCGGGCCGCTTAGGATTGACATTCTGTCGCGGCGACCACTCAGCTACCGGGGGCAGACAGTTGTACTCATTTGATACTCGTGAAACGGTTACCAAAGTTCTTACGGCCGCACGATGGTACCTAACGACCTACGAAAGTGGAATGTTACTTTGAGCTAGACCAATGGGGCATTCTGTTTCGGAAATCGGTAGGGAATTCAGTTTTCTGAGATCCACAGCGTCAACAATGTGCCGAGAGTACCAAGTTTCAAGCACTACCTCTCACCGCGGACAACACAGTGGCCGATGGCCTTCACTTGGTTATCGAGAGCAGCGGCGTTTGCATAGAATTGTCAGTGCCACCAGACAAGGAACACTGCATGAAATAACCACAGAAATCATTATGGGACACACTACGACTGTGATCGTTAGGACCGAGCGGCAGCAGATGACCAACACGAGTCGCATATTAACAGCACGAAGTCGCTTGCAGCGTCTCTACCGGGATCGTGACCACTTCGGTTGGACTCTCGACGAATGGAAAACGTGGCCTGGTCAGATGAGTCCAGATTTCAGTTCGTAAGAGCCAGTGGTAGGTTTAGAGTGTGGTGCAGACCCCACGAAGCCATGGAGATACTGTCCAGGCTGGTGGTGTCTCCACAAGGGTGTTTGCTGTTTTTGCATGGAGAGGACAGGATCCTCTTGTCAAACTGAACCGATCATGGACTGGAAATGGTTCTGTTCGACTACTTGGAGACTATTTTCTGCCATTCGTGGACTTCATGTTCCAAAAGAACGACGTCATGTCACAGGACGACAATTGTTCGCGATTGCTGTGAAGAACATTCTGGACAATTCGAGTGAATGCTTCGCACTGACAGATCGCCCGACATGAATCCTATCGAACATTTATAGGATATAATCGAGAGGTCAGTTCATGCACAAAATTCTGCACCGGCAACACTTTCTCAATTATTGACCTCTATAGAGGCAGCACGGCTCAATATTTCTGCACGGGACTTCCATGCCATGTCGAGCTGCTGCACTGCACCGATACAGGGTACGACACTATATTAGGAGGTATTCTACGACTTTCGTCACCTCATTGTGTGATATATTATATCCAACCTCTATTCAAAGTAGTTCTGGTAGAGTAAAAGCTATGAATTTGTCACAGATATTTTATTATAATAGTTTTTTAAAAATACAAATTAATCAAGATGCTGTTCTGCTTGAAATAATTGCAATACAGGACACAGCTGTAATAGAATCTAAACAGTTGCAGTCGCATAGTGGGCTGCCGTAACAGTACCTGCGGCGAATAGTTGCAGCGCGCGCACCTATTGAACGCTGCCCAGCCAACTGTATAGTGGCGCAGCTATCGATCTATCACCCCTCGGCCACCTGATTGACCGCACCTAATGGCCTGACGTCGCACTAACAATGCAAGTGATGGACACAAATGGCGCGTTTTTAGGCCGGAAGCAGAATAATGAAGCCAGCGCTATTGTGAACTTCATCTGCACAATTGTGGTTTCTTAGAACGCAGCCATATACACTCCTGGAAATGTAAAAAAGGACACATTGACACCGGTGTGTCAGACCCACCATGCTTGCTCCGGACACTGCGAGAGGGCTGTACAAGCAATGATCACACGCACGGCACAGCGGACAAACCAGGAACCGCGGTGTTGGCCGTCGAATGGCGCTACTGCGCAGCATTTGTGCACCGCCACCGTCAGTGTCAGCCAGTTTGCCGTGGCATACGGAGCTCCATCGCAGTCTTTAACACTGGTAGCATGCCGCGACAGCGTGGACGTGAACCGTATGTGCAGTTGACGGACTTTGAGCGAGGGCGTATAGTGGGCATGCGGAAGGCCGGGTGGACGTACCGCCGAATTGCTCAACACGTGGGGCGTGAGGTCTCCACAGTACATCGATGTTGTCGCCAGTGGTCGGCGGAAGGTGCACGTGCCCGTCGACCTGGGACCGGACCGCAGCGACGCACGGATGCACGCCAAGACCGTAGGATCCTACGCAGTGCCGTAGGGGACCGCACCGCCACTTCCCAGCAAATTAGGGACACTGTTGCTCCTGGGGTATCGGCGAGGACCATTCGCAACCGTCTCCATGAAGCTGGGCTACGGGCCCGCACACCGTTAGGCCGTCTTCCGCTCACGCCCCAACATCGTGCAGCCCGCCTCCAGTGGTGTCGCGACAGGCGTGAATGGAGGGACGAATGGAGACGTGTCGTCTTCAGCGATGAGAGTCGCTTCTGCCTTGGTGCCATTGTTGGTCGTATGCGTGTTTGGCGCCGTGCAGGTGAGCGCCACAATCAGGACTGCATACGACCGAGGCACACAGGGCCAACACCCGGCATCATGGTGTGGGGAGCGATCTCCTACACTGGCCGTTCACCACTGGTGATCGTCGAGGGGACACTGAATAGTGCACGGTACATCCAAACCGTCATCGAACCCATCGTTCTACCATTCCTAGACCAGCAAGGGAACTTGCTGTTCCAACAGGACAATGCACGTCCGCATGTATCCCGTGCCACCCAACGTGCTCTAGAAGGTGTAAGTCAACTACCCTGGCCAGCAAGATCTCCGGATCTGTCCCCCATTGAGCATGTTTGGGACTGGATGAAGCGTCGTCTCACGCGGTCTGCACGTCCAGCACGAACGCTGGTCCAACTGAGGCGCCAGGTGGAAATGGCATGGCAAGCCGTTCCACAGGACTACATCCAGCATCTCTACGATCGTCTCCATGGGAGAATAGCAGCCTGCATTGCTGCGAAAGGTGGATATACACTGTACTAGTGCCGACATTGTGCACGCTCTGTTGCCTGTGTCTATGTGCCTGTGGTTCTGTCAGTGTGATCATGTGATGTATCTGACCCCAGGAATGTGTCAATAAAGTTTCCCCTTCCTGGGACAATGAATTCACGGTTTTCTTATTTCAATTTCCAGGAGTGTACTACACTCCTGGAAATTGAAATAAGAACACCGTGCGGTCGGGTAAGCCCTCGCTGACGGGCGCTAGAGGCCCATTTTGCCTCCACGAGCTAACAGCATTCAAGGGACTGAAGGAATGAAATGTTAAATTTCCAGAGCCCTCGCCCACGCCACACCATCTGACGGCGCAAGGTGACAGTACATAAGCGTATATAGCCCCCATGGTCTTAAAAGCCAACGGCCCATATTTTAGGGGCCCAGCTGGACTACTATAGACAGGCGTGGTCTGGAGGAGCAGCGGCTACAGCGCGTGAAATCCTCGCCATCGCCATGTACATACTGCCACGTGTAGACGACTCGAAAGTTGGTTATGATGAAGGAGAGCATTGCACATGGAGCGTAGTTTGATTGTTCGGCGCTTGGGTGGAGGTAAAATCATCTCAGAAAATTAAGGCGTTGAAATCTGGGTTCCGCAGGACAGAGCGGATCAGACTGTGGAAAGACGCCAGGGTCAATTACTGTTAGTTATGCAAGGACACACACAACTTTATTCCTCAAACCAATGTACAGTTCTCTCTTTACAACAACAACGATCAATTCACGGCTGAGGGACCAAGTAACTTCTACAAATTAGGTTTAAATGATTCCTTCTAAGACACCAGCCGGCCGCTGTGGCCGAGCGTTTCTAGACGCTTCAGTCCGGAACCGCGCTGCTGCTACGGTCGCAGGTCCGAA